>NC_056725.1:876274606-876295688 GCF_019279795.1 Protopterus annectens
ATGGAGTTTCAGCAAACCAAAAATTGTGGGTGTAATTGGAAACTCCATTGTCAGATAGTGTAGTTCATGGATTGAAATGAGACCATCAATAATAAGTCCTGAATGTACCCCCTTATTCTATTATATGTGCCATTGATACAGTCATCATTTCTCATAATGACAACCCCACTCCAGTTATCTGGTTTCATTATCCTGATGCCATATAGTTGTTTCAAACAGTTAAGCTCATCTCTCTCTCTCTCTCTCTCTCTTCTTTAGTTAAACTACTACTGAAACTATTGTTTCTAAACTGGTTACCCAGATTTCTAATATTGAGTTCACAAATTCTCTCAAAGGATGCTAAAATAGGATGGGTGGGGGGATTGTAAGAACTGGATACCATGAGTGGTTGACGTACCCATTCTACCCCTTGAAACAAAACCTGTAAATTTAATTTCCTCACATAAAGTTTTAAATCAAGCAGTGTATTCACAGTGTTTAAGTATTGACTAGGAACAAACATAAAACCTTTTGCCAAGAGGTCAAAAGTAGTTACATTCAAGGAAATGTCAGTATAATTGTAAACTTTAAAGTCTCCAGTACAGTTGAGGTCAATATGTAAAGTTGGGGAGCGTTCCCCTCGAACAAGGTCAGGTATAGACTGTGATGAAATACCAGTCTCTACTGTCTCCTCCCCTTCCATGGATGATAGTTGTTTCCCCTGTTCACTCGGCCATTGCCTCTCTGTTCAGGGGCTTGAAAATGATTGTTCTGAAAGTTCGTACCCCCACTGATTCAGGATGCATTCTGAACGTTTCAATTGAGGAAAGCTTTCTTCCCCTAAAAATGTTCATCCATTGAATCAATTTCAATGTCCATGTTAGTTGCAACTTCATGGGTTTGATGTGGGGGTTTCTTTAGATACCATGCTTGTGAAGGGGGTGGAGGTGGGTAAGCCACATGGTTGGCATAGTCCCTCTCAGCCCTGATGAGCTTTTTATTTTTTCTGTTTTTGATAACAGCCATTTGTTCGTCAGTAGAACTGAAGATCCTGTTGTAGTCAAACCCTGTTAGTGCTGAACCCTGGGTCATTAGTAATAAGTTCATCCAAAGTCTTTACTTCCTGACTCAGTTCAACAATACTCATTTCATTATGTTTTACCACCATTTCCATGTATTCTAGACCCCATTTATCAAAAAAAGGCCAAAAGTGTATTGTGTACACCAGAATTAGCAACTAGCCCAGTCGGGAAACACCAGACATGCAGGCCTTTGGGAACTATTTTTAACTTAATGCACTCACTAAAGTATGCATTGTCTATCTGTAATTTTAAAATTTTCAGTAAAATATGATCTAAATCAGAAAGCTGGTCATTAAGAGACTCAGTCACTGTACACCCATTCTGATTAAAACATGAATTACTTTTAAGCCATTCAGACAGATTGTGTTTGTTGTTAACACTTACATTATTAGAGAGAGTGCTTGTTGCAGTTCTGTTTGGCATGAGTCCACCAGATTGGCTGATGTCAGTAGATGTTTTCTCTTGTAGAGTGGAACAAGGTTCCATAGCGTTTGAGTTTATAAATTCTAGGAACCTTTGAGCTAGGGTGTTGGAGCTAGAGTAATGCTCCCAGTCTATGTTTGGGTAGTTGAAGTTTGGTGTTTGGAGAGACCTTCATATTTTCCAGTGTTCTCAGGAAGGCCGAATGGGGTTCCTGGCTTTGGGAGGGTGGTCTGTAGCAGGCTATAAACTGGAAGGCAGTTTTACCCACTGTTAGTTGCACATGGATAGTCTCTGAGCCTTTTCTGTGCCACCAACCTGGAGGTGTGGGTATCTTTGCGAATATTGATACTCCCTCCTTTTCTGGTGTCCAAGTTTTGGGCGAAAGATGGTATGAGGTATAACCTGGTAGTGCTGGGGTGCTCTCGGTAGCCTTGAACCAGGTTTCTGTTACTGCACAGATATTGATGTTCTCCATGCTAAGGAGAGTTTTGAGTGCATGCATCTTGAGGTTTAGACTTCTGGCATTGAGTAGCATTACTCTTAGTTTCTTATCCCTTGTGATACCTATGGAGGTGGCTTTGTCTTTTGAGCCTTGCCTAAAAAAGGCACTATGGGGGTAGCAAGAGCCTTTGCCAATATCCAAAAGCCCAGGGTTGACAGGTGCAAGCCGTCCCTAGTGAAGCATCATGGCTTGTCGAGCATGTCATCCTGACATCCCAGGCTGACAGGCATTGAATCCCCTTTGAATGACACCAATACTTAAGCCAATTGTTGAAATTAGGTTCATAGGTTTATACTAGGCTAACTGCCCTAGGGCATTTATAAGCCTAGCCCAAAGTTATGTGGCTTACGCCGCCCCTTATGTTAGAAATACTGTGCCCATTAGTTTGTTGTGCCTCTGTCCAGTAGTGCCCCAGAGATGATTCCGGGGGAAACCCAACGATCCCCCACCCACGGGTCTAGTTTTCTCTTGAACGGGGCCGGGGGGGTGCTCTGCCTCACAGGGCCGGGGTTTTTATCCCACAGCATGGGGGGTCTCGGGGTGAAAAATCTACCCCCCCAGCACGTCCTATTTATATCCGTGCTAAGGTTTAAGTCGCTTGCTCTAGTGGTTTTGGTGGATTTGGATTTTTTGAGGTGGAGCATGTCCATTAATTCCGGGTTGGACATGGCCTTGTATGTCAGGCACATGTCACCTCTGAGCAGACGGTATGCGACTGAATAGAGCTGGAGTTTCTTCAGTCTGGCAGCATATGACAGGTTTTGGAGTCCCTTTATCCTTTTGGTGAGGAACTTTTGGGGTCTCTCCAATTGCTGCAGGTGACGGGTGAGATACATCCCGAATGGGGCATTGTACACGACCATTGGGCTGATAGGTGAAGAGTACAGGGAACAATGACCTCACTTGATCTGGATGTGAATCCCTTCATGATCAGGTGGGCAATGTAGAAGGTCTTTTAACCACTTTAGCAATGTGAGTGTCAAACAAGAGGCCACTGTCAACCTGGGTCCCCAGGTCCCTGATAACCTCTTCTGTGCTTAGTGGATTGCCACCTATATGGTAGCTTGGGGTTACCTTGTTTTCCCGAAGGGTATGACTATACACTTTGAACTTCAGGCCATGGCTCTGGCACCAGCTATCTTTCTGAGACCCTCTGAAGGATGTCTGTGTCCGATGTACTATCCACTATGGCCAGTTTGCACTACATACTTTGTAGCCATAGTTTAGTGCTGCCCCGGGTCATTAGTAATAAAATTATCCAAAATGGCTTCCTGACTCAGTCCAAGACTCACTTTTATTATGTTTTACCACCCTTTCCAGTATTCTAACCCCATTTATCAAAAGGGCCAAAGGTTTGCAACCAGAATTGCAACTAGCCCAGTCGGGAAACACCAGGAAAGCAGGCCTTTGCGGGGGTTTTTTAAAGCTTTCACTAAAGGGAGGCTTTTTATTGTAAATTTTAAATTTTCATAAAATATGATCTAAATCAGAAGCTGGTCATTAAGAGACTCAGTCACTGTACACCCATTCTGATTAAAACATGAACTTGTTTGAGGGCCCTTCAGCAATCCTTTGTTGTTTAAACTTACCCTTATAAGATGCTTTTCCATCTTTGCATTCACAATGGCCTCCTGTGGGTTTAATGAAGGTCCAGTAGAGGCTGCCAAAATGTGGAGTTGTTAACACAGGTTTCTGTGCCCTCAGTAGAATACATTGTGTAGATGTCTTAAAAGGGTGAAGTGACATCTGTGAAAGTGAAAATTGCTCCAGGCATCCCCCGGGACAGCTGCTGGTGAGAACAGTTTTGCTAAAATGCTTTTAGCTTTAGAGATTCATTTTCATGATTGGAATGTCCTGGGTTCTGTTGCTCTGCCTCCTCTCCTGTTTGGAAGGGAATATAGCAAAAACGAAATGCCAACCATGAAAATCTTGCACAAGCAGTATTTTGGCAATTTTTGGACAATGGCCCTGAATAATCATGTGTGTTAAATCAACCCAGGTTTCCAGCTTTAGTACAATTCAGTAAGGATACTTTTTTATTCAGACAAAAAAAAGGTTAAGCCCTTTTAAATTTAAAATAAGCAGGAACTTCTTCTGATCAAAGAAATTATATTGTTTTAAATATAAATCTTAATGACTTTCTCCTCTTAGTTTAAAACTTCCAAAATCTGAAACCCGAAGTGAAACACTTGGAAAAGTCTTGGTTTTAATTGGATAGATATCAAATAAACATAAAATACATAGAAATTTGTTTTGTAAATTAAGCACCCTAAACTATATTTATAAACTCAGATAAATTGTAAACATGTGTCTTGAAAGTGTTTAAGGGGCTTTTAAAAATATATATACTGTAGTCATATTTAATAAAATAGGCATGGTTAAAAATCCATGAAACATTTATGACTATACATACAACAGGTATAGGTGTTTGGGACATTTTTATATCATATCCATATCTTAAAGGAATTTTCACCTATCGTCAATTTAAGCAGACTGCTTATTCAAGGCTTTATTTAAGCCTGGCCATTTTAATCCAGACACATTTTAAACTTGGACATTATTAAACTGCCATTACTGATCACCTATGATTCTGAGGTGTGTTTGGGGTACATGTTTTCTGTGTTTCAGGAATGGTGTGTGGGTTTCTGAGTTTGAGGGTGTTGTAAGTACAAATTGTAGAGAGTTTTGCCTATGGTTAATTGCACTATATATATTATATTATACTACAACTGGAGGTTTCTAAACATCTAAAACCCATAACCCCTAATTTCATAGTGAGACCAGAACATTTAAAACCCAAAACATCTGAATAAAACCTGATAGTGGTCTACAGTGCAAATTAACCCGTTTCAGTCACACACACACACACACCATCACACAGGCACACACACACATTTAGACTTCTGCATTGACACACACCCTTATTCACACACTTTTTTAGGGGGTATTTAGAATTTGAGCCTTCCTAAAAAGGCACAGGGGCAAACCTTAGCCAATATCCGATCCCAGGGACAGCAACCGTCCTCGAGCACGCTTCAAGCATGTCACACAGGCAGACTGCAGGACCCTTGAATGACCTGAAAGTAACCAATTTAAAGGATTCAAAAATTTTCATATTGTGATATTCTTCAGTGTAAGATTACTCTCAGGTAGTACGCTGGGCCACATTTCTCAGAGAGCTCCTCTATGTCTCTTTTCATGTAGTCCAGGGAGGGACATCTCAGGTCATTCACACCAGCATGGACAATGAGTCATTTTACTTGCCTTGGAGTGACCTGAGTGCTTGTGTTATGTGGCGGATCCAGCCCACAGGCAGCTCACCATGACCTTCTTCTTGTTCAGCCTGGTGAGTGGGATGTCAGTGTGCCTGATGATAGAGTCACCTATTACAAGTGCGTCAGGTGTATTTTTAGTTAAAGGGGTGTTGTTCTGCACACTGGCTTTTTGTATGTGTTGCTGTTTTGTTTTGGGGTTTGCTTGGGTGTCTGCTTTGGAGGTCTCTGCTGCTTAGGCAGATTATTTAGAGCCTCAAGTATGTTTTTGTGTTTATGTGTTTGGTTTACTGTTGTGGTAGGTCTATGTGAGACTGGAATTGTAGTGAGTGTGATTTCCTTCTCCTCCTGACAGGTTTTCCAGTACTGAGTTGAGAGAGCTTAGCCTCTAGTTTGGCTTTTGGTTGCATCTCTCACATCTGTTGGAATTTGTTGGGGGGAGGGGAGGGGTGGCTGTGTTCATGAGGGAGGTGTTACAATGCCCCCAAATTCCCCGATTCACCCGCCGGGCCGGGGAGGGGATTGACAACCGACCCTTGGGCATGCTAGAAAAGTATTTGGGAATCCTTTATAACTGAAAAAAGGGCCAGTGAGGAACAAGGTACTCAAGGGGGGTTTGTGAGGGTGTAGTGCTTTTAATTTTCTAGTGCTGACTTATATAATTGCTTTAGTGAGCAAGTGCCAGGTAACTTAAATGCAATGTGTTACAGGTAACTTAAATACAAAAAATGACAAACAGTAACTTTCTTTCAAGTGAAACAAGGAAATAAGTACTGTAAGCAATGCAGATGTCACTAGGGATCCACAGAAGCTGAAAAGCCGGTTTTAGGAGGAATTAGCATTTCAGGGAAATAACAAGCAAACAAGCATACAAACAAAGCTAGATTCAGCAGGCCTGGATCTAGTCTATGCTACAACAAACAAGGTGTACCAATTTGTGAAAGTTCAAATATGCAGGGACTATAAGCCTTTAACCAGAAATTCCCAGCTCAGAAGGGCAGAGTCCAGCCTCTCTTCCCACAAGAGTGCAGACCACGAACCTTCTTAATGTAAAATAACTGGCCTGAAGCCCAAGTGCTTCCCGAACTAATACACTTTTAGAATAACAGACACTGAGCCCTCAATCAGCAGTTCCCAACTTAGAAGGATGTAAGCTACCTGTCCTGCCACCACAGTACAGGCCACAAACCTTCCTAATGTAAAACAATTGGTCTGAGCCCAAGTGCTTAATCCAAAAGACTTAGAATGATAGCTACACTTTTAAACAAGTTACTACCAAGCAGTAATAAATACAATTGAATACTTTAAAGAATGCCTGGATTAGTGCTCAAGTTATACAAACAAAGCTAGATTCAGCAGGCCTGGATCTAGTCTATGCTACAGCAAACAAGGTGTGCCAATTTAGTAAGAAACAGTTCAAATATGCAGGCACTATAAGCCTTTAACCAGAAATTCCCAGCTCAGAAGGGCAGAGTCCAGCCTCTCCTCCCACAAGAGTGCAGACCAATCTTAAATTAAATAACTGGCCTAACCCAAGTGTTAAACCCGAATTAATACATTTTTAATAAAAAAATGAGCCCCCAAAAGCCCCAATTTAAAAAGAAGACCCCCATACAGTAAGCAAAATTTTTGTAAAAAATGGCGAAGCCCCGGGGCAAATAAAAGGCTTAGAAGTTACACCAACAAAAAAACAAGGTTTTTAAATATGAAAACAAAATAAAGTAGGAAAAAACCAAATCAAAAACAATTTTTTTTTTTTTTTTTTTGGTAAAATGAGATAGGAAGTATCCAAGTGCAAATTTACAAGAGGGGGGGGGAGTTTCGAAGCCACCAAGAATAAAACCAAAAAAAAAATAACCTATAAAACGAGTCAAGTTTACTAATATTTAATAACACAAAAAAATTTAAATTGTGTATTTTTTGATAAAATGCAGATAAAAAAAAAATTTTTATTTTTATTTAATTATACATATTTAAAAAGCTACAGTTTAAACCAAAGAAAAAATATAAAAATACATATAAAAAACTATGGCAAATGTCAAAACCCTAAAATTTTTATAAAAAAAAGTAAAAATTTAAAATGTTATGAAAAAAGCTTTTAAGTGCTTTAAAAAAAAAAAAAAATATATATTATTTTTTAAGATAATTAAAAATATAAATAAAATATCATACAGTTAAAAATCCTTAGGGCAAAATTTAAATTTATGTCATTACATAAAACATTGAAGGCCCTTTTTAAAAAAAAAAACCCAATCCCTCTAAAAGGAAATTTTTTCCTATAAACCCTCAGTTTAAGCAACTTTATGGAAATTTCATTTACCCCCCATGGGGGGGGATCAATCATAATTTCCTCAATAGCTTTTGAAAAACCAGGTCCCCCTATTATTCTTTTTACTTCAAGTACACAAATTTAATGGTGATTTTGACTCAAAGTGTTGTAAATATTACTTCACAGATCCCTTATATTCCTATGCTGTTTGATCCATTTTAAGTTAGTTATTTCCCCACAAAAAAATGGGCAAAAGGCAAAAGCAAAATACCACTCTTTGTTCAAATAACCTCTTTAATTTTTTTTTTGTTTTATTAATTTCAACCTCTTCCTAAAAGGGGAAAAATTTCATCCCAATTAACATCTGACCCCTTTCCATTGTTCCATCATTATTACATTGAAAAGTTCTTAATTGGGGCCCTTCTTTAAAAACAAAGGTTTTTTCTAATTTTAAAAATTCTTGTCACTCTAACAAACCAAACAACAGAAATTTTAATGGTTAGCATATTTGGAAACTCAAAAAGGGGGGTTTTAATTAGTTATTCAAACCCAGGGAATGGGGCCCCTATATATTCCTGGTTTTGGACAATTGTTTCCATTCCAACATGCCATAATGTTTCAGATGTTAACCCAGCAAATTGGGGGGTGTAAATAAAATTGGGGCAAAATAAATTGCTTTTTTTCATAAACCTCCCATTGTTTCAATTAAATTGGGGGAACCCTTTAAAACATTTCACAAAACATTCTCTGATAAAATATCCCAATTTCACCATCATGTAATAAAATTGCTTTAAAAATGAAGTTTCTGAGTAATGGGGGCAGCTTCGAAATCAGAAAATTTAATAGGTTTTTTTTTTGAAAACAGCCACAAATCTTTTGTTAATTTTTTTAACAAACCAAAAGGAAAATTAACTCATTGCAATATGTAATTCAAAAAGGAATTTTAATAAGTTTGAATTCCAAATTTGGGTTTAGGGCCTTAAAAAAAACAGTCATCCAAATTTTATATTACAAACTAAAAATTGTTATTTTTACTTTTGTTCCCAAAAATAAGGGTTCACCCCCCTCCCTAGAACCCCTTTGTTTTAAATAATACTATTTAACAAATAAAGTGCTTTGTAAAATTAAAACTGATACATATTTTTTTGTCCTGGGGGTTTCCCTTAAAAACAAATAATCACAAAAAATCCCCTTTATAATGTGGGGGTGACAGAAAAAACATAAAATTTTTAAATAAAAGGTACTTAAAAAGTGTTATTGTTTTCCCTTAAAAAATCCTAGGAATCAATAAAGGTGGGGGTTCTCCAAAAGTAATTCTTCAGTTCATTCCAGTTTCTTAGGGTGATTTTTGTCCGGTCAAAAATGGGATGCTGGGGGGGGTTGAATGTTTTTAAGTTTTAAACCAAAAATTTGGGGAAATTGGGAAACTCCATTGAGAAGTTTTCTAAAATGGAACCATAATAAATAAGTCCTGAATGACCCCTTTATTTGTTTTGTGCCATTGATAAGCACATTTTCCCTAAGCCCCACCCCTTTATTTTTTTTTTGATCCCTATTTGTTTCAAACAATTAAATCACCTTTTCTCCTTCTTAGTTAAACTTCTACTGAAATACTTTTCTAAAAGGTTACCCAAATTTTTAATATTAGCCAAAATTTTCAAAAAGCAAAATGGATGGGGGGGGATTTAAAAACTGGTCCAAATGGGGCACCGCACCCCTTGAAAAAAAATTTTTAATTTCCTCACTAAAGTTTTAAATCAACTGTATTTATTTTAAATATTGACTAAACAAACATAAAACCTTTTTTTAAGAGGTCAAAATATTACATTCAAGGGAAATGTGTTTTGTAAACTTTAAAGTTAGTCTGTTGAGGTCTTGTAAAGTTGGGGAGTTTTCCCGAACAAGGTCAATGCTGTTGAAAAATCAGTTCTATTTTCTCCTCCTTTATGGTGAAGTTGTTTCCCCCGTTACTCGGCCCTTCCTCTCGTTAGGGGCTTTAAAAAGAACGAAAATTTACCCCCCCCCGTTTGAATTTGAACATTCAAAGAGGAAAGCTTTTTCCCCTTTTTCATCCTTGAATCAATTTTTGTAGAGTTTCAACCATTTTGAGGGGGTTTCAGGCCCTTTTGGATGGGGGTGGGTAACCAATGGTTGGGATAGCCCTCCAGTATACTTTTAATTTTTTTTTTTTGAAACAGTCTTTCTCAAATAAACAAAATCCTGTTGAGTAAACCCCGTTTTGTAACCCTGGGTAAATAGTAACATCCAAACTTTACATCCTGACCCGTTTAAAAACTCACATTATGTTTTACCACCATTTCCAGTATTTTAAATTTTTAAAAACCAAAATGATTGTGGAAACCCAAATTTAAAATATATAAACACCAGAAAATTTGGGGGTATTTTAATTAATACTTAAAGTTTATTTTATCTGTAATTTTTTTAATTTTATAAAATATGATCTAAATCAAAACTCATTAAAACTCAGTATGACCTTTGTTTAAAAAGAAATTTTTAAGATTGCAATTTTGGGTTTGTTTTTAAAACCCTTTCAAAAAAGTGCGTTGATTCTGTTTGCATTAAATGGCCCCTTGGTGTTTAATGAATCCCAAAAAATGCTTTTGGGTTTTTTTAAATTCATTTCTGATGCTCCAGTAACGCCATTATGTAATGTTTAAAAAGGGTGGTGTTTTGTGGTGTTGTCCGGCTTCCTGTGTTGACTGTGGTGGAAAATAAGTCCCCCGTTTGAATTTTTGGGTGTTATTTTCATGATTGGTGTTGGGTTTTGTTGTTGTTTGTGTGTCCAAAAAAATGAAAAGGAAAAATGCCCAAAAACCCCGAAAAATTTTACAAGCAGTATGAGGCAATAAAACAATGGCCCTGAAATAATCCAAGTTGGGTTTTAAATGCCCCGTGTTAAATTCAATTCGTAAAAGTTTTTTTTTGCAAAAAGAAATATAACCTTTTTCCAAAAATTAAAGCAAACTTATCAAACAAAAAATTAAAATAAACTGTTTTAAATAGTAAATCTTTGTATCCTACCTGGATATGCCACCAAAATTCTCTTTAAAAGAATCAGAAACATAACTAATTTCGCCAAAACTACATTCAAAAAAAAAATATTTTAAAAACTGTTTCAAAAACCCCCCCTCTATAATTTAAAAAGTAAATTTAAATAGGTTATATAAAAATATTTTAATTTTTAAAAATATATATTTATATAAAAAATATAAATAAAAAAAAAGATAAGTTAAAAATTTTTTTGTTTTCAAAGGTTGGGTTTGTGTTTTTTTGGTGGTTGGTTTGTGTTTTTAAAACCTGCAATTTATTTCAAAATGGGGCCCCTTAAACCCAAAATTACCATACTAATATAACCTAATCCCAAACAAAGGGAATTTTCACCTATAAGCCCAATTTAACAACTTTTAAGGCTGCATTTCCGGCCTTGCATGCACATTATTAAATCCATCAGATCACCTAGTTTACCTAACTTGTTGTGGTGTGTTGTGTTTGGTGTTTGGTGTATTAAATTTTTTGTGAATGGTTTTTTGTGTAATTTTTTTGTTGTGTTATAATTGTGTATGTGTGTTTTGGGTTTTGTGTTTGGTTTGTTTGTTGTGTTAGTGAGTTAGAAAAGGGCATTCAACCAAAATTTATAATTTATTTTATTTATTTTTTTAATAATTTACACCACAAAACACAACAACATTAAGAGGCCCCCCTTTTGGGGATCTCCATTTATTTTTTAATGTTTTAATTGTTGTGAAATAAGTAATAAACCTGGGAAACTTTCACATATTGCCCCTTTAGAATGAAATAAATTAAAAAATAATAAAACTTTTTTGGATTTCCATTTGTAAAATCCTTTTTTTTTTTTTTTTTTTTTTTTTTTTTTTTTTTTTTTTTTTTTTTTTTTTTTTTTTTTTTTTTTTTTTTTTTTTTTTTTTTTTTTTTTTTTTTTTTTTTTTTTTTTTTTTTTTTTTTTTTTTTTTTTTTTTTCCCCCCCCCCCCCCCCCCCCCCCCCCCCCCCCCCCCCCCCCCCCCCCCCCCCCCCCCCCCCCTGGGTGGGGGGTGGAAAAAAAAAAAAAAGCCCTTAAAAAAAATTTTTTTTTTTCTTTAAAAAACCAAGTGGAATTAAAAGAAAGCAATTTTTAAATTTTTTTTTAAGGGATTTTTTAAAGGGCCCCCCCCCCCCCGCCCCCCCCGGGGGGAATTTAAAAAAAATTAAAAAAAACCCCAAAATTTTTTTCCAAAAAAAAGAAATTAAGGAAGAACTGTTAATGAACACTGCATCACTACCGGGCTTAGTGAAAACCACTCCAAAATCTGAAACAGAAGTCAGAAACACTTCACATAAATGTGTCAGCACAAAACAGTATAGATATCAAAGTATAAAAATATAAAAATAAATATAAAAATTGATTGTGTAAATATAAGCACCCTAAACTATATATTATAAACACAAAAATAAATATGTAAATATGTGTGTATATAAAAATGCTTTTAAGGTGCTTTTAAAAATATATATATCTGTAAATAAAAACATATAAATAAAATATGCATACAGTTAAAAATCCATTAAACATTTCATGTACATATACATACAACAGGTATGAAGGCCATTTGTAAAAAACATTTTTATATCATATCCATATCTTAAGGGAATGTTTCACCTATCAAGCCCTCAATTTAAGCAGACTGCTTATGGAAAGGCTGTCATTTAAGCCTGGCCATTGAATCCAGACACATTATTAAACATCTGGACATTATTAAACTGCCATTACTGATCACCTATGTTATTCTGAGAGCGTGTGTGTGTGTGTGTGTGTGTGACATTGATATTATATTGTGTTGATAGCGTGAATGTGTGTGTGTGTTGATAGTGTGTGTGTGTGCGTGAGTGTGTGTGTGTGTGTGTGTGTGAGTGTGTGTGTGTGTGTGTGTGTGTGCCGTGCGTGTGTGTGTGTGTGTGTGTATACATATGTACTCTGTATATTCTTCTCATATATATATATATATATATATATATATATATATATATATATATATATATATATATATATAGGTCCCCTTCTAAACATCTCAAACCCATAACATCTAATTTCATAACAGTGAGACCAGAACATCTAAAACCCAAAACATCTGAACCTCATAACATCTGACAGTGCAAATCACATGAAAATAACACACACACACACACACGCACACACACACACACACACACACACACACACACACACACAAACATATATATATAACACACACACACATATATATATATATATTATATATATATATATATATACACACACACACACACACACACACACACACACACACACACACACACACACTCACACACACACACACACACACACACACACACACACACACTTGCGTGTAAGAGGAGGAGCTTTTGAGTAAATACAAGTTCTAATAATTCCCAAAAATGTAAATCTCTCACTGTAATTATTAACTTGCTCTGAGAATATCTTTAATCTTTGTAATTTATTACACCTGAAATACTTTCACATAGAAGCATAATTTGCTTTTCGGTCATGTAATGATGGATGTTTACACTAGTCATTGAATACATTTTTTGTTGGAATAATCATTTGTTAAAATCTTGCATGTCAGAATAAGCTTAAGTGTTTCTGAAACCAGTGATAAGAAAGAAAGCATAAATTAAGGGATTTAATGCTGAATTTAGATAAACAATCCAGAAAAGAGATATGAGAACAGTTTCAGGTGTGACAGATTAAAAAGAGTATCCAATAATGATATATCTGCAAAATATGGAAACAGCATACTGCAAATGTCCCCCATGGCATTTATACCCTAATGTTTTGCTGCAGCCTTTCTTTCTACGCTTTGCTACTTCGATATTGTTCCACACTAACAGTTTTACATGCTGCACTTTCTATCATTCTAGCTTGTTTTGCAATAATGAACATAGGAAAATACATGCTCAACTTATTACTGTAAAGGGCGAGAAATATTACCATGTTTAACAAGCCCACACTTTAGTAAATAGTATTTGACAACTGCCTTTGCATGAAGGAGCTGCAGTTAAAGCATTGTTTTCATAGTTATTTGTATTTGAGTAAATTAGAATTACTCCATGACATACAGGCAACAGCCAGCCTATACTTATTAAAAAACTTGCAGCAGATGTATTAAATTTTACATGGTATGCCAAAGGCTTGCTGACTGCATAATAACGATCTATAGAAATAAAGCAGACATGGAAAATAGATGCTAGGCAGAAAATTACATCGATGCAGGTATGAAGTCTGCAAAATCCATCTCCAAAGTACCAGCAGGATTCAATGTATCTAATAACAGAAAAAGGGAAAACAAAAAGTCCCAATAAAAAGTCTGCAAATGCCAAGGAAAGGACAAGGAAGTGAGATGAGGAATGGAGCTCTTTGAAGTAAGAGACTGAGATAATGACCATCAGGTTTCCGATGATGCAGAGTATCACCAAAAGTAAGTATAATATAAAGTAATGCCTTTTCAGCAGGAAACCGCAGATTTCTCATGCAAGATCCATTGACATTTTCATAACATTGCTGAATGCTTTCTGTAACCATATTAGATGAGTTCATAGCTCTTGAGAATATTGCATAGCGATTTAACAGAATTAATCTTCAAAATAAAGCAATGTTCTGTGAAAAGGAATAGACAAGAGTCAGTACATGTTAGATTCATGTAACGTGTTATGTATGAGATTCACAAAATCATTATGTTCACAAACTAAGATCATGAAATTATTATAAAAATGAGAAGGGAATATAGCATCTTTTATATTCAAAGTGCTTAATGAAACACTTATACAGCGGAGGTTTCAATCCTATAAAATAAAATCTTCAGACTAATAGGGAAATAAGTATTCAAGTTGAGTCATTGAAAGAAAAACTGTCATTTTATTCAGTAGATACAGGATGTTGGGAAATGTTAAATAACTGTCTTAACTTTCTGTGTCCAACTAATATTTAATACTGTATAGAACAACAAATTAGAATATTTATTTGCTATTTGCTGAATATAAAGCTGAAGTGATTTAGAGGTACATTAGAATCTCAGGGGTACAATTAGTTTATTAGCTGTATCCATAAATATGTACAGGCATGTAGTTACCTATAGAGTAGTGTTTAGTAGCGGAATGTCAGAAATTGCTTAAGGCTTTGTGAGCGTGAAGTAGTTGTTGTGGGTTTTGCATGGTTTCATTGTTGCGTAAAATAAGCGGTGTAGAATTAGTAGATTAGTTACTCAGATGGTTTCCAGTAATATAAAAAACCTATGTTCATCCCCTGGTCCAGAGGAATAGTGGAGCGTAGGCATTGGGTAGAGACTAGGATGGCGTTTGCTTCCATACAGGTGATGACCATGCCAACTTGCTTATGTTATTCTAAGGTTGCTCAAAGAGAATAGATGTCTCGAGTTATATTTCTAATGAAACGTTAAATGTGGATAATAGAATCTTGGAATGTCAAAGGACTCCCAGAACATGAAAAAGCTGTTTTCATTTGTTTCTCAAATCATCAGCATGTTGTATTTTTATTACAAGCATATGACTAATGATCAGTGGGAGTCAGTGAAAGGATAAGAAATGGGTTAGGAGATTGTGGCCCGGAAGGAACAACAAATAGTGCAGGGGTGGCAATTTTAGTTGGAATCACTTTCAGGAGATATTAGGGATGTGAAAATGGATCAGGAGGTAGATGGTGTTTGGGTCCTTCTCACATCCAAATGTTATGATAAACCCTATAGTACTAATAATGTATATATGCCTAATGTTAATCAGCATCATTTCATAGCTTCAATCTATTCCATTTTACAGTCATACAATAATTGCTATATAGTGTTGGGAGGTGACTGGAACTCTTATCAAGATCCTAAATTAAGACAAGTTGGGTGCT
Source organism: Protopterus annectens (assembly GCF_019279795.1). Taxonomy (NCBI): domain Eukaryota; kingdom Metazoa; phylum Chordata; order Ceratodontiformes; family Protopteridae; genus Protopterus; species Protopterus annectens. The sequence goes on from NC_056725.1 coordinate 876,290,056, forward strand.
CTTCGGATCGTTCAAATAAACAGGCAATGTGTAGCATTGAAAGAATTGATGGATTTCAAACTCTGTGACCCTTTTTAAACACATACACTCCTGAGGAAAGCAGAGAATTTTACTTATTATTCAACCTGCCATAGGTAATGATGGTTAGCCAATTGACTTTTCTTAATTTCAGAGGTGATCTCCAGCTGACCTAGTGTTTCTAATCCAAGTCAGACAACTCTCAGACCATTCAAGATAACTTTAACCTTAAACAGTGAATATGGATACTAAGAGGCGAGGGTATAATTGGTCCTTGAACCCATATTTACTAACCAAGGAAAGATATATTAATGTAAAGTCGGAGATACTTAAACAGTCATTAAATAATATTTCCCAAACTAGAACACCCAATAGATATAGAATGGGCTACAACTAAAAAGCATGGCAGCTAAAGAGGACTATTTATACAAAAAGCTACATATTATAAAAAATTACAAAAAGAAGACTCAATTGGATTTAGAAACTAAAATTCTAATTACTGGACAGAATTTAATGAGGAACTATAATGAACAGGACTGAAACTTGAGCTATTAATTTATTTATTTATTTTTATGTTATTTTATTTACATTTGTTAGCGAGGGACTAGTCTGGCTGGATACATGTCCATTTTCAGCAGAGGCCGAGGAAACTCCACTATCAGACTAATACACTACAGTTTATGAAGTCACTAATAATACTAACTATACAAAATAAAACTAATATAGTATAATATGGCAAAATACAAATGCAAAATACATTTTTCATGTACAAAATCTGACTAGATGACAATCAAAAGAAATTCAAGTCAGGGGAGGCTGAGGAGAAAAGCTTCAGTCTCAAAAACAATTTAAAAGGATTAAAAAAATATCCCTAGTAGCTAGTCATGACAACAAATAGGTATTGGCTGAAAACATAAAGCGGTTAATATATAGTGTTAAACATGTGCACGGGTTGAAAAGTAGTGTAACAGATATTAAAAAGGTTAGAGATAGGGAAAAGCGAAAAGAAATGGCGGCCCGTGAAAGAAAGGAAAAATAAAAAGTACAGTTACTGTTAGGTACAAGGAAAGATTTTACTGGACTTAGTGAGGCTAAGGAGACAGCCAGTAGGAAAAGGAGAGAGGGGAAAACAAGATAGTGATGAAATGTATAAAGGTACTGCAGGATTATAGGGAGGTCAGCTAAAAGAAGCAGAGACAGAAAAACAAGAGTCAGTCAGGAGGGGGAGTCAAACAGAACTCTGAACAGAAGAGTGAAAGGTATAAAAAAGGGACTGTGGAGAGTCAGTTTAAGTTAGAGACAGAAGAGCAAAAGTACACACAGGAGCAGACTGGAGAGAGTAATAAATTTGCTGAGGAGTCCAGTCAGGATTGGAGCAGGGGCATAGCCAGTGAGTTATTAGGTGAGTTTTCATCTGTTTTTGAAAAAGATGACATGAGCCTAGGGAGGTCAGATTCTGTGGGGAGGTTTATTTCCAGTAAGAACTTGGACAGTGTTTGCAAATAAGGAATCACCTGATTTGTTTTAAGATTTCAAAGTAGTACCTAGTAGCTTGTTGGCTGATCTAGGGGTGTAGTGATATTTTTTATAAGAGGTGATGAGTTTTATTTAGTACTTCTGGGATTATTGTGTTGGAGGGGTGTCTAGCCAGAATTTTAAAGAAGTGATGATTAGTTGCTGTAGTAGTATTAGGTTTGGAAGTTCGAAAGCCAGTTTAGTTTCTTTAAATTAAGACAGTGATGAGTTTGGAGACAGAGCCAGTGGCAAATCACGGCGCTATACTGTGGTAGGCAGTATTCAGTTTTTGAAGGTCAGCTTTAGATATATTGATAAAGGAAGGGAGAAGGCATGGCAATAATGTAGGAAATGAGGTGAGTTTAGGCGAGAGAGCCACTAGGGAAGTAGCAGTAAGGAAGGGCTTAAGTCTGTAAAAAGGGCACCCATCTTTTTATTGACTGACTTGATAGATTAGAGAGTCAATGTCGATAAGTCAAGAATTTGGCTGATTGTCTATGGTTGCGCCCTAGCAACGAGTGGAAAAGGAATCGGGTTGGATGGCAGTGCCATTACTGCGATACAATGGAAAAAGTGATGAGGGGAATTGGATTTAGAGGTTGGGGTGAAAAGTAGAAGTTTGTTTTTTGGGGATTTAGGAGGAGACAGATATGTTGGAACCATGCTTTCTGCTGCAGTGAAGACCACCTGGGTATGTAGGAGTGGAGTTGTGTGCTAGGGAAGAAGCAGAGCAGATGGTGGAATCATCTTGCATACTGTATACAATAATGGATCTTCGGGAGGGAAGTGGGCAGGTTATTGCCATGAAAATAGAGAAAGTAGTAGGGGACCTAGGATGGATCCTTGTGGAGGCCTTAATGCGCCAATATGGTAACTGGGAGTTGAGGAGGATAGATGGCTGTCCCAAGAGGACTGCTTGTTTTCTATTAGTCAGGTATGGAGTCGAACCACTGTAATAGCTTGTGAATCAAGTGAGAGGGATTATGGGTATCAGAGGAGAAGTTTATGGTTGACCCATATCGAGCTGGCTTTTTGAGAGAGGTCCAAGAATAGTAGCAGAGGAGAACAGGTTGTTGTTTGCTGGTTTTTATTGATAGAGGTCAGTCCAGGAGAGAAGGGCAGTTGAGAGCACTGTGGTAGGGTCTAAAACCATGTTGTGGAGTCACTACAAGCAGAGTTGTTATTTAAGAGATAGCCATGTAGAAGTTGATGGTGAATACGGTGTTCCATAATTTTGGATAGAAGGAGATAGAAGGGCAATAGGCCGAAAATTGGAGGATTACGATTGGAGTTTCCTCCTTTATGGAGAATAATATAAGGAATTTTCCAACAAGATGGGATTTTGGATTCAGTTATGGTTCTATTTTATTAAGATGATGAGACTAGGTGAGCTATCTGGGATGCAGCTAGTTGCAGATCATTCGGCTGCGGAAGCTTGTCTGCAGAAGGGGTGCAGAGGTTTGAGGTTTGAAATGGTAACTTATGTATATAGGTTGTTGAGACAAGTGATTAAACTTTAGCATGTGTGTGCTGTTTTGAGTGGGGGTGATTTGGAGGGTTGGGGGGGAGTCGCTGTGTAGTACACAGAGTGGTGACTGTTTGAGAAGAAAAGTTGTTGAAAGTGTTGGCTATTATGTTGGGATTGGGTTTTATTGCTTTGAAGCTAGCTGGGGTAGGCGTTTTGAGGGTAGTACCTGGATGGAGCTGGTTTAATTTGGCTAATAGAAATTTGTCGCCTTTATGAACAAAAGAAATTTGATTAAGTAATGCGAATCATATTCAAACCCACCTCGAAAGCATTAGCTGTATTATTAACCAGATGAAATCAATACGATTAATTGCCTGAAATACACTATAACAATACTACATATACTGACAAAGCGGGATAGCATCATGAAGACCTTTTCAAAAAATTTTAATCAGATTTTATGGTGAGGAAACAGACTACTCTTGCAGAAGAATAAAGACAGAAAAGATTTTTGCAGAGGTAACTTTCTAATATTGATAAGGAATTTCATGAAGATTTACTTGTCAAACCGATTACAGTTGAGGAGGTGTCCGAAAACAATCAAGAAACTGAAGCCTCACAAAGCCCCAGGCCCAGATGGTTTGACCTGAATTCTACCAGAATGCTTTTAGTGAGATTTTGAGCAGTGTATTGTCACAGACTTTTAATTGCTTATCACTCTAAACAGAGATGTATTAATTATCATTTTAATGCCTCAAGGACAGTTCTGATATTACAAGCTGAAAGGTGATTCAAAAATCCTGATAATTACAGGCCTATATCACTTTTGAATATGGACATGAAAGAGTCTTTGACATCCCATTCTGGCCGAGGAAGTAGGCTGAAAAAGAAGGTAATAAACCTAGTAATATCAGAGGAACAGGCAGGGTTTGCACATGGATGGAGAACTTGCAGACACCGGATAATACTTATGCGCTCATTACCTTAATCCTACTTATGTGAAATATAAAGCCTATTTGTGGCATATATAATTGATTCGGTACTCGAAGCATTTGATGGGATTAATGTTGGATTATTTATTTGATACATTACGCTATTTTAATATACCGCATGGAGATTTTTATCCTCAATGTTAAGGATACTATATAGAAATACATACACAAATTTATTAATAATCCACAGATACTCAAATAGGATGAAATGCTAGAAATAATTTACGACAAGGCTGCCCATTATGCTCCCATCTTATTTAATCTTTACTTGGAGCCTTGTTTTAACAAAATGTTTTTATAATTCTCTCCTGTACTGTATGTGAGATGAAGGTTAAGGATGGCTTTGCCTATACTGAATGATTTAAAATATATGTACCACACTGTTTCAAATACTGAAAAATATTAGCACAATAAAATTCTTTTAGAGAATTTCCAATTACAGCTGAAATTTTAAAAATCTAAAATATTTGCGTAAAGACACCCACACCTTTTTTCAATACTTACCATTAATAGGGACAGAAAGTATTGATATTGAAGAAAAGATAAAATAATCGAATTTGTCTTTCTCAACTGAAAATAAATTTTTATGTAACAATGTAAAAGTCAACTGCGTCGAGTAACATTGGATCTTGAAAGATAAGGCAGTAGATTCGAGAGTTACCGGAAGTGTTAAAACAGAAAGCTATCATGGAATGAATGTTCTTCCTAGATATTTATATATTTTTTAGAAGCTGCACTTTAAACTCAAAATTACCAAAACATTCAACTTTAAACAGCTTCATATAAGATTGGGAAGATTTCTTTGGGAACCTAGGAAAGGTAAGAACATGAAAAATTTGGTAAAACCAAAAAAAATAGGAACCGTTACTGGACTTGAAATGTACTATTTAGTGATTCAGGCCAATGGGATTTTAAAAGGCGTCTTTTCGATATTGATAATAGAAAATACGTTTTCAAATAGTTATGTAATGTACAAGCATATAAATGAAATTGAAGTCTAACTAAGAAAAATTACCCTTTTTAAATAATTGGACAATGAGTAATGCAAACTAATGGAATACATCAAAAAGTTATGTAACGACAATTCAAACTCTTTTAAACTTCCTTAAATTTATAAAGTATATGATGGTTTTCCCAACGTTTCATAGGAACCAAATTTAACAATTAGTGGTCAATTGATTGATCTAAAGAAATTCCCCTTTAATCATGGAGTTAACTGTACTTTCATTATATCCTTTTAAAAGATACCAGTACAGGATATTTAAAAGAAATAGAACTCTATTTCCTATTTTAGTAGTAAGACGACTAAAAAGACGGATTTATAAACTATTTTGCTGCTTTGAAATGAGAATTTGTCATTTCATAAGTAATCATGAGCCTTTGTGGGTTGAAATATAAACACATAAATAAAAGAAGTATAATAGTACCATTTCTTTGTGAAGTTACTGGAGAAAATTGATATTCCCAAACGACAATAAGATGTGGGCATTTAAAATGCTGTTAGAAGATATCCTTCAGAAATTGGGTATATGACTGATGATGTTAACGGTACTGCAGTGATGCGAAAATTATGCATATTACATTGCTTTGATCAGACAGCAGATTTGCTTCACATGTTCTGGAGTTGTAAGTGCATTTAT
>NC_056725.1:876296188-876313217 GCF_019279795.1 Protopterus annectens
CCTATCTCCCATACATTCATCAGGATTATTTCTGATGACAGCTAATTAGGGGCTTTGCTTGCTATTGATAGGTGGTTTTCTCCAGAGTATGGGATGTCTCTGAGATAGGAATCTATCCCTCCAGCATGTGCTGTCTATTGAGGTCATAAGGTTTAGGTCCCTAGAGCGTGTAGCTTGTAGGGATTGTGATCTATCTACATGGAGCATGTCCAACACCTCTGGGTTTGACATAGCTTAGTATGTTAGGCAGAGGTCACCTCTGTGTAGGCGGTATGCAACACAGTCTAGCTGTGGGTTTGTGAAATGGTCTACATAGGGCATCTGTTTGAGACCATTATTACTCTTTCTGAGGTATGTCTGTGTCATTTCCAGTTGCTGTAGATGGGAGGTACATACCGCATGGAGCATTGTACTCGATAATGGGGCATTACGTGTGAAGAGTAGAGGGGAACATTGACCTATATTTCCCTGGATGGCACACCTTTTGTGATGACGTGTGCCACATAGACAGTTGACATGACTAGTGTGGCACTGTGATTAATATCAAAGGGTGACTACTGTCCACCTGTGTCCCATGGTTCTTATCACACCTTCGGTAGTTAAGTAGACTACCACCCATGTGAGTAGTTCATGGAGTACAGAGTCTTTGCAAGAAGGTATGCCAATGCAGTGTCAACAGTAAGCTTGGGTCCATGGTTTTGTCACCAGGCATCTGTTGCAGTAAATATGATCCTGTCATTCTCTCTCTCTCTCTCTAAAATATATATATATATATATATATATATATATATATATATATATATATATATATATAGATATATATATAATATATATATATGTATATATATATATATATACACACACACACACACACACACACACACACACACACACACACACACACACACACACACACACACATATATATATATATATATATATATGAGAAACCAACCAAACTCGAAAAGGTAAATAAGAAACAGTGCAACCTAGAGGAGCTTAGGTGGCATGTAATCAATTACCCATAGAACTGTTCCACCTAGTGAACATAAGCCAAAACCTTCAATGATTTCCACGAACTAAACTAGTGCGGTTCAGATAAAACGCTTATTACTGTGAGCCGCTTTCACGGGCAGAATGGTACGCAGCTTCTTCAGACAAACAAACAATAAAGCGCTGATGAGGGCGCCAAATTTAAAACAACTTATCAAATGTCTCGTTTGCATAGACGCCACTACATTGCTTAAAGAGCCAGTGATACATACCTCTGCATATAACTTGATATACCTTACCGTATGTTTCCAAATATTAACATATTAAAACAACATGAAAAATTTGCCCATAAATTCCTACATGAGATTCTCTAATCGCCAATTTCGTCGCCACTAAAAGAATACACCATTACGCTTGAACCCAAATATGATTTAACAGGTCCCGGTCCAGCATTATGTCATGCTGAGGGTAAGGCATGCAGCAGTAATACTATAAAATTAATATAGGAATTCACTCTAATAAATGTGTGTGCTCTAATAAAACCGGAGAGGCGCTCAAAACGCATATCTGCTACATATGCTTCATAGAGTAAAACAATGGTATGAAAAATGATGAATACCTGAAGATCCTTATATGAGGATCGTACAATTTAGCAGGTATACATACATCCATGAACCGAAACACCCCATAGATGTCTACCAAATACAAGGTAGACAAAAACTATTTAGAAATGGAAACCGGAGGTTTGACAAAATATCCAATCACCACATGTGTCGCATATTTTATGGAAATACTCCAAGTTATACAACCCAATGACAGAATAGGAGACATAGTGAATCTTACTGAGGAAGCAGAACTGAAACGGATTTGTAGACTAGCTGCACATAGAGAGAAAGGACTCAATGAAGTATTATCCATCAAACCACATCTCAAAGGCAGATCACTTAGATGACAGAAGTCCTGCACCTGTTGTATAGTTCACTCATTCTCCTCCTCATCATTCCATGAGCATTTATGCACTATACATTCTTTCTGGTTATGCATATTCTTTTTTTCATTATAGTAGGTAATTTCCGTTCAGTTTCTCAGGTGGAATACACATACATACTTTGTCATCATTCACACCTTATAGCATCGCTTTGTGCGGTATGAGAAATTGTTCAGAGTTTTACATGAAAGCATCTTGTAAAATAGTTTTATATAATTATTTGATCATTTAATTTCGAAAGTTTTCATTTCCATAAAATATGCGACACATGTGGTGATTGGATATTTTGTCAAACCTCCGGTTTCCATTTCTAAATAGTTTTTGTCTACCTCGTATTTGGTAGACATCTATGGGGTGTTTCGGTTCATGGATGTATGTATACCTGCTAAGTTGTACGATCCTCATATAAGGATCTTCAGGTATTCATCATTTTTCATACCATTGTTTTACTCTATGAAGCATATGTAGCAGATATGCGTTTTTATTTCAGTTTTATTAGAGTATATTACATTTATTAGAGTGCATTCCTATATTAATTTTAAAAAGTATTACTGCTGCATGCCTTACCCTCAGCATGAATACTGGACCAGACCTGTTAAATCATATTTGGGTTCAAACGGTAATTGTATTTTATAGTACGTAAAATTGGCAGTTAGAATCTCATGTAGGAATTTATGGGCAAATTTTTCATGTTGTTTTTAATATGTTAATATTTGGAAACATACGTAAGGTATATCAAGTTATATGCAGAGTATGTGTCACTGGCTCTTTAAACAATGTAGTGACGTCTATGCAAAGAGACATTTGTAAGTTGTTTTAAATTTGGCGCCTCATCAGCGCTTTATTGTTTGTTTGCCTGAAGAAGCGGCTACCATTCTGCCGTGAAAGCGCTCACAGTAATAAACGTTTTATCTGAACCGAATGGTTGGATTCATTGGAAATCATTGAAGGTTTGGCTTATGTTCACTCGTGGAACAGTTCTATGGTGGTTTACATGCCTACGCTCCTCTAGGTTACTTTGTTTCTTACAATATATATATATATATATATATATATATATATATATACACACACACACACACACACACACACACACACATACATATAAACATCCATTGGTGTACTTGTAGATATACATATAGGCACATATGCAGTCTACCTTTCATGGTGGGGATATCAATTATGCAAAGGTTGTGAGGTATACCGTTATGTCATAATATTGCACAGTGTTGTGTGGAATGCATTGAAGGTGTTCTCAGCCCATGTAGCTTTAGCAGGCCTCACTGGCTGCAACACTACAAACCTGATGAATCATACCCACAGCCTTTAACCACCACATGTCGTATAACAGCGCTGTATGCTGTCTTGTTTGCCACACACTACAACCTACATAGACATATGCACGTAATAACCTTCAACAACATATGTATGTCCACCCCTCACAAACAGTTGCAGTATGTCCCTTGCTTTATGCACATGTACAGATGCTAATATATCTGACACAGACAGATCTCTCCATATCTGTGTGCCATACACTCACAAGGTCCACACTGTTGTAAGTTTGTGTACCTCACGGCTGACCTGTTGGGTCTTGCTGCAACATGCACAGGTGTCACATGTGAATACACAGTAATATTAGAGGGTGTATATATAGCTGTGAATGCTAGATTAAAATACTAGCTTGGTACAGCTGTTGCCAGTGCTAAGCTACACATTAATATGACTATCATGCATTTGTTACTCTGTGACATCCATGTTTATATAACCGTATGCGCTACTTCCACAAACAGACATTGTACACACTACTGTACAGAACACAGATAACATGGATCAGACGTTTGACATTTAATGCTGAACTACATATGTCACAGTCATATCCTACTGCACACAGCTTCACACTAATGTCTCCATGCCAGTATTTATGCAGGGCATCTGTGCATAGGTACGTACTGCTGCCACATATGGATGATTCAAACTATGTAGAGTACCCTTCAAAAACATCTAGTACATGGCAGTAAATACATATCTGTTACATACCTTTCCTTTGTATGCGTTTATATTTGTCAGTTCTGTGTGTATGGTATTTATTTATTTTTATTTATATCTTTTTTTTTTTTAATATGATTTTTTTTAATATCTTATTTTTTTTGGCTGTTGCTGCTGCTGTTGTCGGTGTCTGTCTGTCTGTCTGTGTCTCTGTGTGTGTCTCTCTCTCTCTCGCTCTCTCTCTCTCTCCGTGGCTGCAATGAAATGATTGCATGTGTGGACAGCAAGCACAGCCTACTTTTATAGGTATCTGCACATGTGCATGTGATGGCCTCTGCACCAATTGGTGGCCACCATTTGGTAACTGCATGCAGCCTGCTGTGTAGTAATTGCAGTACTCACTGTCATAGCAACCCAATGCTATAAATTGCTAGGTCAGGTATGCATAGCCCTTTCAGCTTTCCAAAGTAGGGACCATGCTGGACACCATTGTGTAAGTCAGAAGGTTGGTATACTTCTTATATCTGAAGCTAGGAGTGTAGCCAGTGATTTGAATGTTGTACTCAGACCTGAATGTTGCCACTTCTAGTACACAGTTGTCAGTGTAGAGTTGTACTCACCCCTACAAATGCTAACACAAGATACATGGGAGTATGTAATTTCTTTTCTACTTATACATTTAGCTGCCATACATACGTAGTTATTGAGATGTATTCATTTGGCACATGAACTGTTTGTGAACTGCTATACTGTGAATATTAATGTACTCACTTCTGCACAGTTGGTGCTTTTTTATTGTTGACATTAGCACAGGATGCTCATGAAATCTGGGCAATTCCAGTACTGCATATACCTACCTACATCCTTGCTGGACCCTGAACACACTTGTATGTTTGGGTGGGGATTGTCCTCCTATGATACTGTGTGCGGGTTGTAAAGTGCTGCTGTAACATTATTTACTGCTAGAATGTCTGGTTCTGTTATCACAGTCATGTAATGCAATTCCACAACAACTGCTGGTAAAGTTCCACACAACAGGTTTTGTGTTATGGCATTCCTAGCTTTCATTTACATTCACTCATTCTGATGCATGATATACATATTTCAGCAACAACCTGCTATATATCTACTGTGGCTTAGTGGTACTTCATGCAGTTTAGTCTGTCCAAGGTCCGGGGTTCGAGACTGACAGTGATGTTTTATTTTGCTGCTGAGCAGAACAAGGGCCCTCACATGCAGAGTGACTAAGACACTTTAAGTGGGTTTGTGAGGGTTTGCGCAATGCTTAGCAATACTTAGCTAAGTGCATACAAGCGTACACTGGCACAAACCCACTAACTACTGCTTAAAAATGCTTACTCCCTCTAACCCCCGTGCTAATTTCTTTGAAAGAATAGAAAATGGAGAGATGAGAAAGTGGTGAAAAAGGGGCACAAAGAGGGAAAGACAGTAGGGAACAAAGCTAGGGATGTGCAGGACGGGTGTAGGGAAGGTCCATAGATGCCCATTTTTTAACAGCAACAGCTGTGCATATACTAGAAATTTGAAGGGAATTTTGAAACCTTCCACCCCTGAGAGAGGGGTGAGGACAACAAAGTATGTTGTACTGCCAATTATATTTCAGTTTATGTGTGCAGCGGACAAGTGTGCTAAATGGGTAGCTATGTATGGGGCATAATTTTTTTGTGGGAGCAGAATGCCCATTTTTTTTTTCAGGTAAGAGTGGAATGTCAGGTAGGGGAAGTAGGTATATTTGGGGAGGTACACAGACAAGACAAACAAGATGCATATAGGGGGGAATATGACACATGGGGTGGGTGAACACCATTAACAGGGTAGGATGTTTGGAAATCGCAAGCCCATGAGCTCACAGATGGCAACAATGGAACTGAGATCCCCACCCATGGGCAGTCACCACTGCACCTTCACAGCCCAGAGGGTGGCTTTGCTGGGGGCTGCGTAGGAGGGGCAGGCTCACCCGTGAGTCGCGCCACTCTTGCCTCGAGCTGGCATAGAGGATCAGCGACTGAACGATGGATCTCCCTAAGCACCACAGCGGTGACCGTTCGGAGGGTGATAGGTGGCTCTCCGCCGGCCACACTTGCACGACGGGGACGAGCCCCATCCCCTGCAGCGCTTCCACCTGAAGGTGGCACAGGGCCAACAGAGGAGGAGGTCCCAGGCTGGGCACCGGACCTGCTGGTGCCAGGTGCCATTGCCAGCTGAGGTGGGACAAGTGGGTCCGCTGGGACCGGCCTTTCCATACGTTCTATGTTTAGTAGGATTTAATGACAATATGAGTTAGTAATAGCCAACAGCATTCCAAATTAGTTGTAACACCATGCAGTGGTATTCCCATTAATCCAACACACCAGAGTTCCAACAGTTGAACAGCAAGCATAACACATGCATATATAGAACAACAAAGGACATTCCAACAACATGCAGGATTGTTGGTGGCAACAGGCCACCAAGATTGTGGTGTTTGAACAGGGCACATGCATCAAAGTAAATGCAGATATTTATAAAACAATAGGACATATGTCCCAACAAATGTTTTGATATTAGACATACCCATTGAGGTGTGGAATTGCATTGTTTATGCACATACAGTAGGGTGTAAAAAGATACCTCTATTAACATCTTATACGTAATTATAGTTTACACTTCATTCCTATTGACTGCAGGTGTATATCCCCTACATGTATTATTACACTAGGCAACGTGCATTGAGTTGTGTAATGGGTTTGGCTAGTTCCATATATACCTGACCTGCATCTGACATACTGACTGTCCAGGATGCAGATGTTACTTCTATGTATTTATATATTTTATTTATATTTATATATCTACATATCTGGATGTGTTCAGATGACATTATCAGTTATATTTCTATAGCCCCCTACATTTCTAACAGCACACTGACATTTCTGGGGAACACATTAACAAGCTACCCGTGTGGCAGATTTACCTATGCATGCCAGCCATTAACCAATAGTTGAGGACTGTATATATATGCTTCACAGCTATTGGCACTCCCTTCATCCACTTTATATGGGCCTGGCCAAGTGTGGGTTGACAGCACTTAATATAACAGTACTATTTATATAATGCAAGAGTACAACAACATTTCAAAGTAAGTGACACAGACACACTCCTGGAATTATACCTTTATTAATTACATTACACACTTTTCAGGAGGCTCTCTCATTCATTTGATATTACAGTGCATGCAGAGGACTTATTCAAGACGTAATATACCTTTATTAATGGGTTACAACACTCATTTTTAGGCTCTCTCACTTATTTTATATAACAGTACATGCAGAGAAATTATTCAGGGCTTATTATGCCTTAATTGCTTCGCTAGGGACGGCTTGCACCTGTCATCCCTGGGCTTTCGGATACTGGCAAAGGCTCTTGCCACCCACATAGTGCCTTTTTTAGGCAAGGCTCAAAAGATAAACCCACCTCCATAGGTATCACAAGGGATAAGAAACTAAGAGTAATGCTACTCAATGCCAGAAGTCTAAACCTCAAGATGCACACACTCAAAACTCTCCTTAGCATGGAGAACATCGATATCTGTGCAGTAACAGAAACCTGGCTCAAGGCTCCCAAGAGCACCCCAGCATTACCAGGTTATACCTCATACCATGCTTTTCGGCCCCAAACCTTGGACAGAACCACAAAAGGAGGGGGTATCAATATTTGTAAAAGATACCCACCCCTCCAGGTTGGTGGCACAGCACGAAGCATCAGAGACTATCCATGTGCAACTAACAGTAGGTAAAACTGCCTTCCAGTTTATAGCCTGCTACAGACCACCCTCCCAAACCCAGGAACCCCACTCGGCCTTCCTGAGAACACTGGAAAATATGAAGGTCTCTCCAAACACCATTATATTGTGCGACTTCAACTACCCAAACATAGAATGGGAGCATTACTCTAGCTACAACACCCTAGCCCATAGGTTCCTAGAATTTATAAACTCAAATGCTATGGAACAACTTGTTAGCACTCCCACAAGAGGGGAAAACATACTGGACCTGATCATCACCAACATGGGGACTCTATGCTCCAGACGAGAAGTGTATCCCTCACTGGTAAGATCAGACCATAAACTAATCTCACTGGATATTCACATCCCGAGCCCACCCCCTGCCTAGAAAACCACAGTGAAAAACTTCTCTAAAGCAAATTTCACACTCCTCAAAACCGAGGTGGAATCTTTCAAAGCCCCCAGGCCTGTGGAAAATATGGCCCAGATCGCAGAATCCTTTATAAATGCATTCTATGAACACCTTCAGGAATTGCATGGATCATGCAATCCCAAATAAAACCAAGACCCAATCCTCCAAAGGCAGACATCCTGTCTGGTGGACCCCAGCCGTAAACAAACGATACAATAGAAGGAGGAAGCTACTACATGATAGAGCAAAATCCCAAAAAGGGAAGGCACCTCTGATCAGTATTAGCAAAAAACTACGGGCAATCATAAAATCATCTAAGGCCAGCTTAGAGAGAAATATTGCACAGGACACTAAGGATAATCACAAGGCTTTCTTTAGTTATGTCAGGAACCTGGGTGGGAATTCCCAGATATGCTCAGAATTAGTCCAAAATGACAAAAATACACGAACCCACAGACATTGCCAACATCCTAGCTGACAGATTCAGTGCAAACTTCTCCCCTCCTCACCAAAGGGCAAATATCTATCCCAGCAGGTGCTGCTCCCCTGACAACTCAGATGCTCAGGTAAGAGCCGCCCTCCAAAGCAAAAACACAGCATCAATGGGACCAGACGGTGTCCCGGGCTGCGTCCTAAATGAACTCCAAGAAGAGCTAAACCCAAACATAAAACTACTGTTCAATCTCAGCCTTACTACAGGATATGTACCCAAAGAGTGGCGTACAGCAACAGTGGTCCCTCTCCACAAAGGTGGTGCCTCAACAGATCCTGGTAAATATCGCCTTATAAGCCTGACTAGCTTGGTCTGCAAAGCCATGGAAAGGATCATCATGGACCTCATAAATAAAGATATTGGGGACCTACAGACACATGGATCCTACCCAGTTCGGCTTTGTTAAGGGCAGATCCTGCCTCTTAAACCTGGTTGATTTCTTTGAAACAGTCACCAAGGACATTGACGAGGGGAATGTGGTCCACACAGCCTACCTGGACCTCGCAAAAGCCTTCAATACAATACCCCACTCCGGCATTATAGATAAGCTCTCCAGCTTAAATATAAACCTCTATGTCATGAGATGGTTTGCAAACTGGCTCAAAGACAGAACCCACATGGTTAGAATTGCTGGAGCCATGTCAGACTCCAAACCAGTTACAAGTGGCATCCCACAAGGCTCAGTCCTGGCACCTCTCTTGCTCAGTATATATTTCTTGGAGGTACAGGCCAACACGGAAAGACTTTGGCTGACCAAGTTCGCAGATGACTGCAAACTGGGTGCCATAATCGACTCTCCAGCCGACACAAGCATCCTCCAAAAGGGCCTAATAGAAACAGACAACTGGTGCCAGAGCCATGGCCTCAAGCTAAATGCCAAAAAGTGTATAGTCATCCCCTTTGGCAAAAACAAAGTGCCCACAAATTACCACATAGGTGGTAATCCATTAAGTATGGAAGAAGTAATTAGGGACCTGGGGACCCAAGGTGATAGCAATTTCTCATTTGACAACCACGTGGCCAAAGTGGTTAGAAAAACATTTTATATATTTCACTCTATGTTCTGACCTATTTCTCTTACCTCTCCCATACCCTCTTGTTTGTCTTTCTTTTTCTCTCATCTCTTGACTTCTATCTCTTCCCTATCTTCTCACATTACTTTTTTTCCTCCTTCTTCTCCTCCCACTTTTTAGTTTATTTCTTATTGTAGTAGGAGCCATATGGCATAGCCTGTATGTAATTATTAAGTAGCCCTTGAAACTGTCCTATCTCTAGCACCAATTTTGGGCACCTCTAATACTGACCATCCCAATTTGAGTGGGTTGAACATAACTGAAACAGTCATGGGCACTGTTGTGAATGGCCAAACAATTGTCCATAACCAGGAGATATATAGGGGCACCATTCCTCTGGTTCTGAAGTAACTAATTACCACACGAGTTTTTTGACTGTCTTCTCAAATGACGCATACACCATTAAATATATTCTGTGTAAGCATTGGAATTTGTTGAGTAGTGACAGAGAAATTTTTAAAATAGTATGAGAAAAACCTGTGTGTGTTTTCAAGAAGGGCCCTAACTTGAAGAACATTTTCGAATGTAATAATGATGGAATCAATAGGAAGGGTCAGATGATTAAGTGTGGGGCATGTAAATGTTGCCCTTTCATTTTGGAAGTCATTGAATGTGAAATTAATAGAACGAAAATAAAAATACCTGAGAGGTGTAGTTGTTTAACGGAAAGAGTGGTCTGTTGTGCTATAAGTTCCTTTTGCCCGTGTTTTTATGTGGGGAAGATGGAACGTAAGCTTAAAAATAGGATCTAAGAGCAGCATAGGAATAGAAGGGATGCTAGTGAAGTGAATGATCTTACTAGACACATTAGTGAGTACAACAATCACCAGTTCAAATTTGTAGTACTTGAAGTAAAAAAAGACATAATAGTGGGGCAGCCTGGCCATATTTACTCAAAAAAGCTGAGTTGCTATGGTAATTACGACTTGATGCCACCCACTGGCCAGGCTTAAATGATAGCATTTCCATAAGCAGTCTGCTTAAATTGAGGGCTCTTGATAGGTAAAACATTCCGTTTAGATCTGGATATGGTACAAAAATGTTTTTTATAAATGGCCTTCATATGTGTTGTATGTATATGTACATGAAATGTATTAATTTGTTCCTAATGGATTTTTAACTGTATGCATATTTTATTTATATGTTTATATATATATATATATATATATATATATATATATATATATATATATATATATATATATATATATATATTTTTTTTTTTAAGCATCTTAAAAGCATTTTTATATATACACATATTTACATATTTATTCTTGTGTTTATAATAAATAGTTTAGGGTTTTGACATTTGCACGATCAGTTTTTATATGTATTTTTATATTTTTATACTTTGGTTTAAACTGTTTGCTTTGGCCGGTTAAGACCTGCATGTATCAACTTGAACGCCTAAGGGAAGCTAAGTAACTTTTATCTGCACTTTTATCAAATAATACATGATTTAAAGTAATTTGTTTGTGTTGCATTGAGGAATATCTAGCTGGAAGCTGTGACTCTGTTATTCAGTAGTACCTGTGGTATTTTCAGTTAAGGCTTGTTAAAAACCTGCATAGCCAGTGATAGGTGGGGGAAGTTCCTTCATTGTATTCAGTTTCTGTCTTATACAAGTGGTACAGTGAATTACCTTCTGTTTAAACTGTGAGCTTTGGCCGGTTAAGACCTGCATGTATCAACGCCTAAGGGAAACTAAGTAACTTTTATCTGCACTTTTATCAAATAATACACGATTTAAAGTAATTTGTTTGTGTTGCATTGAGGAATATCTAGCTGGAAGCTGTGACTCTGTTATTCAGTAGGTTCTCGCCCACCCTCCCTGTTTTTGTGTTGGTGTTAATCTTGGTGGCTTTGAAACTGCCCACCCCTCTTGTAAATTTGCACTTGGATACTCCTCCTGGGCCCATCTCATTTGCTCACTCAAAAAAAAAAAAAAAACCTGTTTTTACTGTATTTGTGTTTCTTCCTACTTTATTTTGCTTTTGCGTCATCTTAAAAGTACTCTGTTGTATTTATTACTGCTTGGTGTAACTCACTCTAAGCCTTTTAGTTTAAGCACCTGGGCTTCAGACCAGTTGTTTTACATTAAGAAGGTTTGTGCTCTGCACTGTAGTGGCAGGACAGGTAGCTTACATCCTTCTAAGTTGGGAACTGCTGATTGACGGTTCAGTGTTTGTTATTCTAAAAGTATATTAATTCTGGTTTAAGCACTTGGGCTTCAGGCCAGTTATTTTACATTAAGAGGGTTCATGGTCTGCACTCTTGTGGGAGGAGAGGCTGGACTCTGCCCTTTTGAGCTGGGAATTTCTGGTTAAAGGCTTATAGTGCCTGCATATTTGAACTGCTTCTTACTAAATTGGTACACCTTGTTTGCTGTTGTATAGACTAGATCCAGGCCTGCTGAATCTAGCTTTGTTTGTATAACTTGAGCACTAATCCAGGCATTCTTTAAAGTATTCAGTTGTATTTATTACTGCTTGGTAGTAACTTGATTAAATTGTAGCTATCATTCTAAGTCTTTTGGATTAAGCACTTGGGCTCAGACCAGTTGTTTTACATTAGGAAGGTTTGTGGCCTGCACTGTGGTGGCAGAACAGGTAGCTTACATCCTTCTACATTGGGAACTGCTGACTGAGGGCTCAGTGTCTGTTATTTTAAAAGTGTATTAGTTCTGGTTTAAGCACTTGGGCTTCAGGCCAGTTATTTTACATTAAGAAGGTTCGTGGTCTGCACTCTTGTGGGAGGAGAGGCTGGACTCTGCCCTTCTGAGCTGGGAATTTCTGGTTAAAGGCTTATAGTGCCTGCATATTTGAACTGTTTCTTACTGAAATTGGTACACCTTGTTTGCTGTAGCATAGACTAGATCCAGGCTTGCTGAATCTAGCTTTGTTTGTATGCTTGTTTGCTTGTTATTTCCCTGAAATGCTAATTCCACCTAAAATGCAGATTTTCAGCACTTCTGTGGATCCCTAGTGACATCTGCATTGCTTACTGTACTTATTTCCTTGTTTCACTTGAAAGAAAGTTACTGTTTGTCATTTTTGTATTTAAGTTACCTGTAACACATTGCATTTAAGTTACCTGGCACTTGCTCACTAAAGCAATTATATAAGTCAGCACTAAAAAATTAAAAGCACTACACCCTCACAAACTCCCCTTGAGTACCTTGTTCCCCACTGGCCCTTTTTTCAATTATAAAGGAATTCCCAATACTATTCTAGCATGTCCAAAGGTCAGTTGTCAATCTCCTCTCCGGTCCAGTTGGTGAATCTGGGAATCTTGAGGCAATGTTACAACTGCCTCATGTACACAGACAACCCTCTCCTCCTCCCAACAAATTCCAACACATGTAAGAGATGCAACCATATAGCCAAACTGGAGGTTAAGCTCTCTCAACTCAGTACTGGTGAAACCTGCCAGGAGGAAAAGGAAATCACACTCACTACAATTCCAGTCTCACATAGACCTACCATGACAGCAAACCAAACACATAAACACACAAAAACATACTCAGAGGCTCTAAATAAAAATCTGCCTAAGCAGCAGAGACCTCCAAAGCAGACAACCAAGCAACCGCTACCCCAAAACAAAACACGTTCAACACATAGCTCACAAAGCCAGTGTGCCAAACAGTCAAAGCCGTTAAGGCTAAAAAATACACCTGATACACTTGTAATAAGTAACTCTATCATCAGGCACACTGACGTCCCACTCACCAGGCTGAACAAGAAGAAGGTCATGGTGAGCTGCCTGTCGGGTGCTAGGATCCGCCACATAACACAAGCACTCAGGTCACTCCAAGGCAAGTACAAATATGACTCTGTCATTGTCCATGCTGGTGTGAATGACCTGAGATGTACCTCCCTGGACTACATGAAAAGAGACATAGAGGAGCTCTCTGAGCATGTGGCCCAGGCCAGTATGACCCTGACCTTGAGTAGCATCTTACCCTCACCAAGAATGATGCCACAATATGAAGACAAGATGATCAATTTCAACAATTGGCTTAAGTATTGGTGTCATTCAAAGGGGATTCAATGTCTGTAAGCCTGGGATGACATGCTCGACAAGCCACGATGCTTCGCTAGGGACGGCTTGCACCTGTCAACCCTGGGATTTTGGATATTGGCAAAGGCTCTTGCTACCCCCATAGTGCCTTTTTAGGCAAGGCTCAAAAGACAAACCCACCACCATAGGTATCACAAGGGATAAGAAACTAAGAGTAATGCTACTCAATGCCAGAAGTCTAAACCTCAAGATGCATGCACTCGAAACTCTCCTTAGCATGGAGAACATCGATATCTGTGCAGTAACAGAAACCTGGTTCAAGGCTACCGAGAGCACCCCAGCACTACCAGGTTATACCTCATACCATGCTTTTCGGCCCCAAACCTTGGACCGAACCACAAAAAGGAGGAGTATCAATATTCGTCAAAGATACCCACACCTCCATGTTGGTGGCACAGCATGAAGCATCAGAGACTATCCATGTGCAACTAACAGTGGGTAAAACTGCCTTCCAGTTTATAGCCTGCTACAGACCACCCTCCCAAACCCAGGAACCCCACTCAGCCTTCCTGAGAACAGTGGAAAATATGAAGGTCTCTCCAAACACCATTATATTGGGCGACTTCAACTACCCAAACATAGACTGGGAGCATTACTCTAGCTCCAACACCCTAGCTCAAAGGTTCCTAGAATTTATAAACTCAAATGCTATGGAACAACTTGTTACCACACCTACAAGAGGGGAAAACATACTGGACCTGATCATCACTAACATGGGGACTCTATGCTTCAGACCAGAAGTGTATCCCTCACTTGTAAGATCAGACCATAAACTAATCTCACTGGATATTCACATTCCGACTCCACCCCCTGCCCAGAAAACCACAGTGAAAAACTTCTCTAAAGCAAATTTCACACTCCTCAAAACTGAGGTGGAATCCTTCAAAGCCCCCAGGCCTGTGGAAAGTACGGCCCAGACCACAGAATCCTTTATAAACTCATTCTATGAACACCTTCAGGAATGTGTGGATCATGCAATCCCAAATAAAACCAAGACCCAATCCTCCAAAGGCAGACGTCCTGCCTGGTGGACCCCAGCCATAAACAAACTATACAATAGAAGGAAGAAGCTACTACATGATAGAGCAAAATCCCAAAAAGGGAAGGCATCTCTGATCAGTGTTAGCAAAAAACTCCGGACACTCATAAAATCGTCTAACGCCAGCTTTGAGAGAAAAATTGCACAGGACACTAAGGATAATCACAAGGCTTTCTTTAGTTATGTTAGTAACCTGGGTGGGAATTCCCAGATATGCTCAGAATTGGTCCAAAATGACAAAAAATACACCGAACCCACAGACATTGCCAACATCCTAGTTGACAGGTTCAATGCAAACTTCTCCCCCCATCCCCACCAAAAGGGCAAATATCTATCCCAGCAGAGTGCTGCCCCCCTGACATCTCAGATGCTCAGGTAAGAGCCGCCCTCTCCAAAGCAAAAAACACAGCATCAATGGAACCAGACGGTGTCCCGGGCTGTGTCCTACATGAACTCCAAGAAGAGCTAAACCCAAACATAAAACTACTGTTCAATCTCAGCCTTACCACAGGATATGTACCCAAAGAGTGGCGTACAGCAACAGTGGTCCCTCTCCACAAAGGTGGTGCCTCAACGGATCCTGGAAACTATCACCCCATAAGCCTGACTAGCTTGGTCTGCAAAGCTATGGAAAGGATCATCATGGACCTCATAAAAAAAAGATATTGGGGACCTACAGACACTGGATAGTACCCAGTTTGGCTTTGTTAAGGGCAGATCCTGCCTCTTAAACCTGGTCGATTTCTTTGAAACAGTCACCAAAGCCATTGACGAGGGGAAGGTGGTCCACACAGCCAACCTGGACCTCGCAAAAGCCTTCGATACAATACCCCACTCGGGCATTATAGATAAGCTCACCAGCTTAAATATAAACCCCTATGTCACTAGATGGGTTGCAAACTGGCTCAAGGACAGAACCCACATGGTTAGAATTGCTGGAGCCATGTCAGACTCCAAACCAGTTACAAATGGTGTCCCACAAGGCTCAGTCCTGGGACCGCTCCTGTTCGGTATATATTTCTCGGAGGTGCAGGCCAACATGGAAGGACTGTGGCTGACCATGTTCGCAGATGACTGCAAACTGGGCGCTATAATTGACTCTCCAGCTGACACAAGCATCCTCCAAAAGGGCCTCATAGAAATAGACAACTGGTGCCAGAGCCATGGCCTCAAGCTAAGCCACGTAAAGTGTACAGTCATCCCCTTTGGCAAAAACAAAGTGCCCACAAATTACCACATAGGTGGTAATCCATTAAGTACGGAAGAAGTAATTAGGGACCTGGGAACACAAGTTGATGGCAATCTCTCATTTGACAACCACGTGGCCAAAGTGGTTAGAAAAACATTTTATATAGCCCACCTAATCATGAAGGGATTCACATCTAGATCAGGGGAGATCATCGTGCCTCTTTACTCATCCCTCATCAGGCCCATAATTGAGTACAATGCCCCTTTTGGGATGTACCTTACCAGACACCTGCAGCAACTGGAAAGACCCCAAAAGTACCTCACAAAGAGGATCAAAGGGCTCAAACAGATGCCATATGCTGCCCGGTTAAAGAAAGTCCAGCTCTACTCAGTGGCATACCGCCTGCTCAGAGGCGATCTGTGCCTGATGTATAAAGCCATGTCCTACCGAATTAATGGACATGCTGCATCTCAGAAAATCCAAATCCCATCGAGCCACGCCGAGAGACTTGAACCTCAGCACTGAAATAAATAGGACATGCTGGAGGGACAGATTCATAAACCAGAGGCTCCCTTCACTCTGGAATAAAATCCCAGTCCAGGTTAGGCAGAGTCCCTCTTTGACTCTCTTCAAGAGGAATCTTGATGAGTGGATGGGAGATAGTAGGTTTACCCCGGGTATCACTTCTGTGTCACTGTTAGACAGAGGCACAGTATACTAACCTCGAAAAAGGGCATAGCAAAACTAATTTAAAATGGGTGGTGATAGCCCAACACACTCTGGCTAGGCTTATAAATGCCCTAGGGCAGATAGCCTAGTATGAACCTATGAACCTATGAACCTATATCTATATTGTTTTATGTTGACACATTTATATGTAGTGTTTCTGACTTCTGTTTCAGAAGACTGTTTCAGACTTGGGAGTGGTTTTCACTAATCCAGGAAGTGATGTCATGTAAGATTTCCTATTTAAAACAGTTTACTTAATCGACTAA
>NC_056725.1:876313717-876379907 GCF_019279795.1 Protopterus annectens
CACATGGTTGTCAAATGGAGATTGACTTATAAATTTCTAATGGATTACCACCTATGTGGTAATTTGTGGGCACTTTGTTTTTGCCAAAGGGGAAGACTATAAATTTCTTGGTGTTTAGCTTGAGGCCATGGCTCTGGCACCAGTTGTCTGTTTCTATAAGGCCCTTTTGGAGGATGCTTGTGTCAACTGGAGAGTCGATTATAGCGCCCAGTTTGCAGTCATCTGCGAACTTGGCCAGCCACAGTCCTTCCATGTTGGCCTGTACCTCCGAGAAATATATACCAAACAGGAGAGGTCCCAGGACTGAGCCTTGTGGGACACCACTTGTAACTGGTTTGGAGTCTGACATGGCTCCAGCAATTCTAACCATGTGGGTTCTGTCCTTGAGCCAGTTTGCAAACCATCTAGTGACATAGGGGTTTATATTTAAGCTGGTGAGCTTATCTATAATGCCCAAGTGGGGTATTGTATCAAAGGCTTTTTCGAGGTCCAGGTTGGCTGTGTGGACCACCTTCCCCTCGTCAATGGCCTTGGTGACTGTTTCAAAGAAATCGAACTGGTTTAAGAGGCAGGATTTGCCCTTAACAAAGCCGGAGTGGGTAGGATCCAGTGTTTGTAGGTCCCCAATATCTTTTTTTATGAGGTCCATGATGATCCTTCCCATAGCTTTGCAGACCAAGCTAGTCAGGCTTATGGGGCGATAGTTTCCAGGATCTGTTGAGGCACCACCTTTGTGGAGAGGGACCACTGTTGCTGTATGCCACTCTTTGGGTACATATCCTGTGGTAAGGCTGAGATTGAACAGTAGTTTTATGTTTGGGTTTAGCTCTTCTTGGAGTTCATGTAGGACGCAGCCCGGGACACCGTCTGGTCCCATTGATGCTGTGTTTTTTGCTTTGGAGAGGGCGGCTCTTACCTGAGCATCTGAGATGTCAGGGGGGCAGCACTCTGCTGGGATAGATATTTAACTTTTGGTGGGGAGGGGGGAGAAGTTTGCACTGAACCTGT
This sequence comes from Protopterus annectens, assembly GCF_019279795.1. Taxonomy (NCBI): domain Eukaryota; kingdom Metazoa; phylum Chordata; order Ceratodontiformes; family Protopteridae; genus Protopterus; species Protopterus annectens. Next base: position 876,314,726 of record NC_056725.1, read on the forward strand.
CAGCTAGGATGTTGGCAATGTCTGTGGGTTCGGTGTATTTTTTGTCATTTTGGACCAATTCTGAGCATATCTGGGAATTCCCACCCAGGTTCCTAACATAACTAAAGAAAGCCTTGTTATTATCCATAGTGTCCAGTGCAATTTTTCTCTCAAAGCTGGCATTAGACGATTTTATGAGTGCCCATAGTTTTTTGCTAACACTGATCAGATATGCCTTCCCTTTTTGGGATTTTGCTCTATCATGTAGTAGCTTCCTCCTTCTATTGTATAGTTTGTTTATGGCTGGGGTCCACCAGGCAGGATGTCAGCCTTTGGAGGATTGGGTCTTGGTTTTATTTGGGATTGCATGATCCATGCATTCCTGAAGGTGTTCATAGAATGAGTTTATAAAGGATTCTGTGGTCTGGGCCATATTTTCCACAGGCCCGGGGGCTTTGAAGGATTCCACCTTGGTTTTGAGGAGTGTGAAATTTGCTTTAGAGAAGTTTTTCACTGTGGTTTACTGGGCAGGTGGTGGGGTCGGAATGTGAATATCCAGTGAGATTAGTTTATGGTCTGATCTTACCAGTGAGGGATACACTTCTGGTCTGGAGCATAGAGTCCCCATGTTGGTGATGATCAGGTCCAGTATGTTTTCCCCTCTTGTAGGAGTGGTAACAAGTTGTTCCATAGCGTTTGAGTTTATAAATTCTAGGAATCTTTGAGCTAGGGTGTTGGAGCTAGAGTAATGCTCCCAGTCTATGTTTGGGTAGTTGAAGTCGCCCAGTATAATGGTGTTTGGAGAGACCTTCATATTTTCCAGTGTTCTCAGGAAGGCCGAATGGGGTTCCTGGCTTTGGGAGGGTGGTCTGTAGCAGGCTATAAACTGGAAGGCAGTTTTACCCACTGTTAGTTGCACATGGATAGTCTCTGATGCTTCGTGCTGTGCCACCAACCTGGAGGTGTGGGTATCTTTGACGAATATTGATACTCCCCCTCCTTTTCTGGTTCGGTCCAAGTTTTGGGGCCGAAAAGCATGGTATGAGGTATAACCTGGTAGTGCTGGGGTGCTCTCGGTAGCCTTGAACCAGGTTTCTGTTACTGCACAGATATTGATGTTCTCCATGCTAAGGAGAGTTTTGAGTGCATGCATCTTGAGGTTTAGACTTCTGGCATTGAGTAGCATTACTCTTAGTTTCTTATCCCTTGTGATACCTATGGAGGTGGGTTTGTCTTTTGAGCCTTGCCTAAAAAAGGCACTATGGGGGTAGCAAGAGCCTTTGCCAATATCCAAAAGCCCAGGGTTGACAGGTGCAAGCCGTCCCTAGTGAAGCATCATGGCTTGTCGAGCATGTCATCCCAGGCTGACAGGCATTGAATCCCCTTTGAATGACACCAATACTTAAGCCAATTGTTGAAATTAGGTTCATAGGTTCATAGGTTTATACTAGGCTAACTGCCCTAGGGCATTTATAAGCCTAGCCCAAAGTTATGTGGCTTACGCCGCCCCTTATGTTAGAAATACTGTGCCCATTAGTTTGTTGTGCCTCTGTCCAGTAGTGACACAGAGATGATTCCCGGGGTAAACCTATGATCTCCCATCCACCGGTCAAGATTTCTCTTGAACAGAGCCAGCGAGGTGCTCTGCCTCACATGGACCGGGATTTTATTCCACAGCATGGGGAGTCTCTGGGTGATAAATCTATCCCTCCAGCATGTCCTTTTTATATCTGTGCTAAGGTTTAAGTCTCTTGCTCTAGTGGTTTTGGTGGATTTGGATTTTTTGAGGTGGAGCATGTCCATTAATTCCGGGTTGGTCATGGCCTTGTATGTCAGGCACAGGTCACCTCTGAGCAGACGGTATGCAACTGAATAGAGTTGGAGTTTCTTCAGTCTGGCAGCATATGACAGGTTTTGGAGTCCCTTTATCCTTTCGGTGAGGAACTTGTGGGGTCTCTCCAATTGCTTGCAGGTGTCGGGTGAGATACATCCCGAATGGGGCATTGTACTCGATCATTGGTCTGATAAGTGAAGAGTACAGGGGAACAATGACCTCACTTGATCTGGATGTGAATCCCTTCATGATCAGGTGGGCAATGTAGAAGGTCTTTTGAACAACTTTAGCAATGTGAGTGTCAAACGAGAGGCCACTGTCAACCTGGGTCCCCAGGTCCCTGATAACCTCTTCTGTACTTAGTGGGTTGCCACCTATATGGTAGCTTGGGGTTACCTTGTTTTTCCCGAAGGGTATGACTATACACTTTTTTGTGTTTAACTTCAGGCCATGGCTCTGGCACCAGCTATCACTTTCTGTGAGACCCCTCTGAAGGATGTCTGTGTCCGATGTACTATCCACTATGGCACCCAGTTTGCAGTCATCCGCAAACTTTGTCAGCCATAGTCTTCCTATGTTTGCCTGTACTTCTGAGAAGTAGATGCCGAACAATAGGGGGCCAAGGACTGAGCCCTGTGGGACTCCACTTGTAACCGGCTTGGAGTCTGACATGGCTCCAGCAACTCTAACCCTGTGGGTTCTGTCCTTTAGACAGTTTGCAATCCATCTTGTGACATATGGGTTTACATTTAAGCTGGTAAGTTTCTCTATAATACCTGAGTGGGGTATTGTGTTGAAAGCTTTTGCAAGGTCAAGGTAGGCTGTATGGACTGCCTTTCCCTCATCAATGGCCTTGGTGACTGTTTCGAAGAAGTTGACCAAGTTCAAAAGGCAAGATCTGCCCTTGACAAAGCCAAACTGGGTTGGGTCCAAGGTCTGCAAGTCCCCTATGTCCTTGTTTATGAGTTCCATTATGATCCTTTCCATAGCTTTGCAGACCAGGCTTGTTAAGCTTATTGGGCGGTAATTACCAGGGTCTGTAGAGGCACCGCCTTTGTGGAGTGGGCCCACAGTTGCCAAACGCCACTCCTTGGGCACATATCCTGTGGTGAGGCTAAGATTAAACAGCTGCCTTATGTGCGGGTTTAGTTCTTCATTGAGTTCATGTAGCACACAGCCGGGGACCCCATCCGGTCCCATTGATGCTGTGTTTTTAGCTTTAGAGAGAGCAGCTTTCACCTGCACATTTGAGATGTCTGGGAGGCTACTCTCAGTTGGGATAGTTATCTCTCCTTTTGGGGGAGAGGGGGTGAAGTGTGCGCTGAACCTGTCTGCCAGTATGCTGCCAATGTCTGTGGGTTCAGTGATTTTGCATCATTTTGGACTAATTCTGAGCATATCTGGGAGTTTCCACCCAGGTTTCTGACATAGCTGAAGAAGGCCTTATGATTGTCTTTTGAATCTATGGCAATTTTTCTCTCAAAGTTGGCCTTGGATGATTTTATGAGGGATCGTAGTTTCTTGCTAGTGCTGATCAAAGATGCCTTTCCTTTTTGGGATTTTGCTCTATCATGTAATAGCTTTCTCCTCTTATTGTAAAGTTTGTTTATGGCTGGGGTCCACCAGACTGGACGTTTGCCCTTGGTGGAAAGAGTCTTGGTTTTATTTGGGATTGCCTGATCCATGCAGTCCTGAAGGTGTTCATAGAAGGCATTTGTAAGGGCTTCCGCAGCTTGGGTTGTGGTTTCCATTGGCTCGGGGGCCTTGAAGGATACCACACCCATCTTGAGTAGTGTGAAGTTTGCTTTAGAGAAGTTCTTCACTGTCGTCTTTTTTGTTTGGGGTGGGGGCGGGATGTGGATTTCTAGTGAGATTAGTTTATGATCTGATCTCACCAATGAGGGATATACTTCCGGTGTGGAGCATTTTGTCCCCATGTTCGTGATGATGAGATCTAGTATATTTTCTCCTCTTGTGGGGACGGTGACTAGTTGTTCCATGGCATTTGACTTTATGAACTCCAGTAACCTTTGGGCTAGAAAGTTTGGGCTTGAGTAATGTTCCCAGTCTATATTCGGGTAGTTGAAGTCACCCAATATGATGGTGTTTGGTGATACATTTATACCCTCCAGTGTCTTCAGGAAGGCTGTGTGGGTTTCCTGAGTTTGAGAGGGTGGCCTGTAGCATGCTACAAATTGTAGAGCAGTTTTGCCTATGGTTAATTGCACCTGGATGGTTTCCGATGCTTTGTGCGTAGCCACCAACCTGGAGGTGTGGGTATCCTTGATGAATATGGATACACCCCCTCCTTTTGTGGTGTGGTCCGGGTTTTGGGGCCAGAACATGATATGAGATAAAACCTGATAGTGCCGGGGTGCTCTCAGGAGCCTTGAACCAGGTTTCAGTCACAGCACAGACATCGATGTTCTCCATGCTGAGAAGGGTCTCGAGTGCATGCATTTTGAGATTTAGACTTCTGGCATTGAGCAGCATTACCCTTAGTTTCTTCACGTTTTGGTTTTCTAGGGTGGTAGGTTTAGAATTTGAGCCTTGCCTAAAAAAGGCACTATGGGGGTGGCAAGAGCCTTAGCCAATATCCGGAATCCCAGGGGTGACAGGTGCAAGCCGTCCCTTGCGAAGCAGCGTGGCTTGTCAAGCATGTCATCCCAGGCAGACAGGCACTGGATCCCCTTTGAATGACACCAGAAATTAAGCCAATTGTTAAAGCTGATCATCTTGTCTTCATATTGTGGCATCATTCTTGGTGAGGGTAAGATGCTACTCAAGGTCAGGGTCATACCGGCCTGGGCCACATGCTCAGAGAGCTCCTCTATGTCTCTTTTCATGTAGTCCAGGGAGGTACATCTCAGGTCATTCACACCAGCATGGACAATGACGGAGTCATATTTGTACTTGCCTTGGAGTGACCTGAGTGCTTGTGTTATGTGACGGATCCTAGCACCCGACAGGCAGCTCACCATGACCTTCTTCTTGTTCAGCCTGGTGAGTGGGATGTCAGTGTGCCTGATGATAGAGTCACCTATTACAAGTGCGTCAGGTGTATTTTTTAGCCTTAAGGGCTGTAACTGTTCTGCACACTGGCTTTGTGAGCTATGTGTTGCACATGTTTTGTTTTGGGGCAGCGGTTGCTTGGGTGTCTGCTTTGGAGGTCTCTGCTGCTTAGGCAGATTATTATTTAGAGCCTCTGAGTATGTTTTTGTGTGTTTATGTGTTTGGTTTACTGTTGTGGTAGGTCTATGTGAGACTGGAATTGTAGTGAGTGTGATTTACTTCTCCTCCTGACAGGTTTCGCCAGTACTGAGTTGAGAGAGCTTAGCCTCTAGTTTGGCTATATGGTTGCATCTCTCACATCTGTTGGAATTTGTTGGGAGGAGGAGAGGGTTGTCTGTGTACATGAGGCAGTTGTAACATTGCCTCAAGATTCCCAGATTCACCAACTGGACTGGAGAGGAGATTGACAACTGACCTTTGGACATGCTAGAATAGTATTGGGAATTCTTTTATAACTGAAAAAAAGGGCCAGTGAGGAACAAGGTACTCAAGGGGAGTTTGTGAGGGTGTAGTGCTTTTAATTTTTTAGTGCTGACTTATATAATTGCTTTAGTGAGCAAGTGCCAGGTAACTTAAATGCAATGTGTTACAGGTAACTTAAATACAAAAATGACAAACAGTAACTTTCTTTCAAGTGAAACAAGGAAATAAGTACAGTAAGCAATGCAGATGTCACTAGGGATCCACAGAAGCGCTGAAAAGCCGTGTTTTAGGTGGAATTAGCATTTCAGGGAAATAAGCAAACAAGCATACAAACAAAGCTAGATTCAGCAGGCCTGGATCTAGTCTATGCTACAGCAAACAAGGTGTACCAATTTCAGTAAGAAACGGTTCAAATATGCAGGCACTATAAGCCTTTAACCAGAAATTCCCAGCTCAGAAGGGCAGAGTCCAGCCTCCTCCCACAAGAGTGCAGACCACGAACCTTCTTAATGTAAAATAACTGGCCTGAAGCCCAAGTGCTTAAACCAGAACTAATACACTTTTAGAATAACAGACACTGAGCCCTCAATCAGCAGTTCCCAACTTAGAAGGATGTAAGCTACCTGTCCTGCCACCACAGTACAGGCCACAAACCTTCCTAACGTAAAACAATTGGTCTGAGCCCAAGTGCTTAATCCAAAAGACTTAGAATGATAGCTACACTTTAATCAAGTTACTACCAAGCAGTAATAAATACAATTGAATACTTTAAAGAATGCCTGGATTAGTGCTCAAGTTATACAAACAAAGCTAGATTCAGCAGGCCTGGATCTAGTCTATGCTACAGCAAACAACGTGTACCAATTTAGTAAGAAACAGTTCAAATATGCAGGCACTATAAGCCTTTAACCAGAAATTCCCAGCTCAGAAGGGCAGAGTCCAGCCTCTCCTCCAACAAGAGTGCAGACCACGAACCCTCTTAATGTAACATAACTGGCCTGAAGCCCAAGTGCTTAAACTAAAATTAATACACTTTTAGAATGACAAACACTGAGCCCTCAATCAGCAGTTCCCAACTTAGAAGGATGTAAGCTACCTGTCCTGCCACTACAGTGCAGAGCACAAACCTTCTTAATGTAAAACAACTGGTCTGAAGCCCAGGTGCTTAAACTAAAAGGCTTAGAGTGAGTTATACCAAGCAGTAATAAATACAATTGAGTACTTTTAAGATGACGCAAAAGCAAAATAAAGTAGGAAGAAACACAAATACAGTAAAAGCAGATTTTTTTTTTTTTTTTTTTGAGTGAGCAAATGAGATGGGCCCAGGAGGAGTATCCAAGTGCAAATTTACAAGAGGGGCGGGCAGTTTCAAAGCCACCAAGATTAACACCAACACAAAAACAGCGAGGGTGGGCGGGAACCTACTGAATAACAGAGTCACAGCTTCCAGCTAGATATTCCTCAATGCAACACAAACAAATTACTTTAAATTGTGTATTATTTGATAAAAGTGCAGATAAAAGTTACTTAGTTTCCCTTAGGTGTTCAAGTTGATACATGCAGGTCTTAACCGGCCAAAGCTCACAGTTTAAACCAAAGTATAAAAATATAAAAATACATATAAAAACTGATCGTGCAAATGTCAAAACCCTAAACTATTTATTATAAACACAAGAATAAATATGTAAATATGTGTATAGATAAAAATGCTTTTAAGATGCTTTAAAAAAAAAAAAAAAAATATATATATATATATATATATATATATATATATATAAACATATAAATAAAATATGCATACAGTTAAAAATCCATTAGGAACAAATTAATAAATTTCATGTACATATACATACAACACATATGAAGGCCATTTATAAGAAAACATTTTTGTACCATATCCAGATCTAAAGGGAATGTTTTACCTATCAAGAGCCCTCAATTTAAGCAGACTGCTTATGGAAATGCTGTCATTTACGCCTGGCCAGTGGGTGGCATCAAGTCATAATTGCCATAGCAACTCAGCTTTTTTGAGTAAATATGGCCAGGCTGCCCCACTATTATGTCTTTTTTTACTTCAAGTACTACAAATTTGAACTGGTGATTGTTGTACTCACTAATGTGTCTAGTAAGATCATTCACTTCACTAGCATCCCTTATATTCCTATGCTGCTCTTAGATCCTATTTTTAAGCTTATGTTCCATCTTCCCCACATAAAAACATGGGCAAAAGGAACATAAAGCACAACATACCACTCTTTCAGTTAAACAACTACACCTCTCAGGTATTTTTATTTTCGATCTATTAATTTCACATTCACTGACTTCCAAAATGAAAGGGCAACATTTACATGCCACACACTTAATCATCTGACCCTTCCTATTGATTCCATCATTATTACATTTGAAAAAGTTCTTCAAGTTAGAGCCCTTCTTGAAAACACACACAGGTTTTTCTCCTACTATTTTAAAAAATTCTCTGTCACTACTCAACAAATTCCAATGCTTACACAGAATATCTTTAATGGTGTATGCATCATTTGAGAAGACAGTCAAAAAACGTGTGTGGTAATTAGTTACTTCAAACCCAGAGGAATGGTGCCCCTATATATCTCCTGGTTATGGACAATTGTTTGGCCTTTCACAACAGTGTCCATAACTGTTTCAGTTATGTTCAACCCAGTCAAATTGGGATGGTCAGTATTAGAGGTGCCCAAAATTGGTGCAAAATACCCACATTGTCTTTTGTCACTAACCTCCTTCATGATGTTGTCAATTAAATTGGGGGGTAACCTCTTCTCAAGAACATTTCATTCAAGTTAAGGCATTCTCTGATAAAACCTATCCAAGTTGTCACCATGCATGCTACATGCACAAATTGCCCCTTAATAACTGCAGATTTCTGAGTGAGTGGGTGGCAGCTGTCGAAATGCAGAAAACTATTGGAATAGGTTTCTTTTCTGAAAATTTCAGCCACAAATCTCTATTGTTCCAGATCTTTCTTTAACAGAACATCAAGACAGGAAATTACACATGCATTAGCACTATATGTGAATCTCAAAAAAGAGGAGGAGTTGTTAATATAGTTAATGAATTCAACAATTTGGTCTCTAGGGCCTTCCCACAAAATAAACATGTCATCCAAATACCTCATGTAAGTATTACAGAACTGGAAATATGTTGATTGTTTCGAAGTACGTTTTTCCGATTCCAACATGACAATAATGGCTTACAGCCCCCTACATGCTGAACCCACTGCAACCCCTTGCGTTTGTAAATAATACTGATTGTTGAACAAGATAAAGTTGCTTCTCAGTACCATATCCAAAATCTGTTCATACATATTGATTTTGTCCTGGGGTATTCCCTTAGAAAACAAATAATCACAAAACCATTCCTCTCTGATGGAATGTGGGATGACAGAATATAAATCTACTACATCAATTGTATTAAATAAAAAGGTGGACCTTAAACAAGTGTTATTGCTTTTCCTTAAAAAGTCCTAGGAATCAATACATAGGTGGGGTTCATCCAAAAGTAACTTCTTCAGTTCACTATCCAGAAATTTAACTTAGGGGTGCATTATTGATACCCAGGCATCAACAATGGGATGCATGGGTGGTTGTTGAATGTTTTTATGGAGTTTCAGCAAACCAAAAATTGTGGGTGTAATTGGAAACTCCATTGTCAGATAGTGTAGTTCGTGGATTGAAATGAGACCATCAATAAATAAGTCCTGAATGTACCCCTTTATTCTGTTATATGTGCCATTGATACAGTCATCATTTCTCATAATGACAACCCCACTCCCTATATCTGGTTTCATTATTCTGATGCCATATAGTTGTTTCAAACAATTAAGCTCATCTCTCTCTCTCTCTCTCTCTCTCTACTTTAGTTAAACTTCTACTGAAACTACTGTTTCTAAACTGGTTACCCATATTTCTAATATTGAGTTCACAAATTCTCTCAAAAGATGCTAAAATAGGATGGGTGGGGGGATTGTAAGAACTGGATACCATGAGTGGTTGACGTACCTGTTCTACCCCTTGAAACAAAACCTGTAAATTTAATTTCCTCACATAAAGTTTTAAATCAAGCAGTGTATTCTCAGTGTTTAAGTATTGACTAGGAACAAACATAAAACCTTTTGCCAAGAGGTCAAAAGTAGTTACATTCAAGGAAATGTCAGTATAATTGTAAACTTTAAAGTCTCCAGTACTGTTGAGGTCAATATGTAAAGTTGGGGAGCTTTCCCCTCGAACAAGGTCAGGTATAGACTGTCATGAAATATCAGTCTCTATTGTCTCCTCCTCTTCCATGGATGATAGTTGTTTCCCCTGTTCACTCGGCCATTGCCTCTCTGTTCAGGGGCTTGAAAATGATTATTCTGAAAGTTCGTACCCCCCACTGATTCATGAGGCATTCTGAACATCTCAATCGAGGAAAGCTTTCTTCCCCTAAAAATGTTCATCCATTGAATCAATTTCACTGTCCATGTTAGTTGCAACTTCATGGGTTTGATGTGGGGGTTTCTTTAGATGCCATTCTTGTGAGGGGGGGTGGAGGTGGGTAAGCCACATGGTTGGCATAGTCCCTCTCAGCCCTGATGAGCTTTTTAATTTTTTTGTTTTTGATAACAGTCATTTGCTCATCACTAGAACTGAAAATCCTGTTGTAGTCAAACCCTGTTTGTGCTGAACCCTGGGTCAATAGTAATAAGTTCATCCAAAGACTTTACATCCTGACTCAGTTCAACAATACTCATTTCATTATGTTTTACCACCATTTCCATGTATTCTAGACCCCATTTATCAAAAAAGGCCAAAAGTGTATTGTGGAAACCAGAATTAGCAACTAGTCCAGTCGGGAAACACCAGACACGAAGGCCTTTGGGAACTATTTTTAACTTAATGCACTCACTAAAGTATGTATTGTCTATCTGTAATTTTTAAATTTTCAGTAAAATATGATCTAAATCAGAAAGCCGGTCATTAAGAGACTCAGTCACTGTACTTCGGTTCTGATTAAAACATGAATTACTATTAAGCCATTCAGACAGATTGTGTTTGTTGTTAACACTTACATTATTAGAGATAGTGCTTGTTGCAGTTCTGTTTGCATTCACAATGGCCCCTGTGGTGTTTAATGAAGGTCCAGAACTCAGATGTGCTGCCAAAATGCTGTTGTTGTTAATATTCAGGTTTCTTTTTTTTTTTCAAAACAAGTTTATTGTTTTAACATATAAGAGAAATATAACAATTTTATACAAATAATTAAAAATAGGTATTATTATAATATTCAACAAAACAACTAAAGTATTTACAAAGACATCCACTACAATCAGATCAATTAATTAAACTAAAATACTGTGCTATTGAAATTAGAATTTTTTTAACAAATTTTGTAAATTATCCCATACAATAAAATGTGATGTTTTTCTAGTTGTTCTCATTCTAATTGTGCTTATTTCCATATGACACATTATATTCATAACATTTTTAAATTCATTGAAAGAAGGAGGTGTATCTGAAATCCAATTTCTAGTTATTATTTTCCTAGCCACTGCTAGGATAGACCATAACAAGGGAAGTTTAATCTTTTAACACATTGAGGTACAGGTGTGTTGAATAATATAAGAGACTTAGAAATAATGAAATTATCTGTAAAAAGAGCCTGCAAAAATTCATTAATTGACTTCCAGTATTCTTTCAACTTCATACAGTCATAAAACATATGAGCCCAGTCAGCATTAATTTCTACATTACATCTCTTACATAGATTATCTTTATTATTAATTTTATTCATCATCAAAGGTGTATAAAAGATCTATGTAAAATTTCCATGTATAAAGTCTCCAGACAATGGAAGATGTAGTTCTATAAGCAGATTCCAATATATATTGTTTATCTTGTTGAGTTGGTGGGTCCCCATTAATAGAGGTGAAATAATTCCAGTATGAATCTACATTGTAAAAAGTTTCTTGTCTGATAATTTTATGTATATATGAAAGTTTACCTTTATCAGAAACTTTATGCTGTAAATTTATTATCAAGTAATCAATCAGTTTTGGAATAGATTCTTTAACTGTTATAGACATTAGATCTATTCTATCAATGAGATGTTGTCTAAAGATCTGAACCTCTAACCAGCAAGTTTCTCTTAGATCAAATTCTTGTTTTAAGAAATCTAGATTTTTAACTTTATTATCAGATATCAACTGATACCAGTACTTTAGATTATTATCTATAGCTAAATGAGCTCCTTCAGAAGTAGATGACATAAGCATACCCTGAGTATAAATTATAGGGAATACAATAAAATTCCATTCCCTATACTTAGGTGCATGAATATAAAGTTACGATAACTAATAATAATATTTAATGGGTAACAGACCATATGTTTAGGTGTAATAGGTGAAGTACAAAATTCCTTTAGCAACCACAACATGGAGTTATTTATAATCATATTTTTATGTGTTAAGGAGATTTTCATGAAGTGCATACTAATTAGCTCCCAATAATCTTTCCATTTTGCGACATATGACCGATCTATTAATAAAGTAATAACTTTTATAATAGAAGAGATAATATATAAATTAAAGTCTGGAAAAGAAATACCCCCTTGAGACCAGCTATTAGTATGTTTCTTTAATGCAATCCTAGGTCTATTAGGTGCCCATAAGAAATTTAACATTAGTGTATTCAGTTTCTTGATAGTTATTTTTGTAGGTGAAAGTATTATTGATTGTATTAAGTATAAAATCTTGGGGAATATTATCATTTTAATAATTGTAAGTCTCTCCTCCATAGTAAAAAAAACATATTATTCCAGGTATTAAAAAGATTTTGTATATTAAGAAAACAGGTATTATAGTTATTATATATAATAGATTTAATATCTTTAGATAGTATTATACCTAAATAAGTTATCTGACCTGAGTTGGGTACATATTTAGTAAAATCACTAATGAGAGTATTTTTCGTGTATATATAGGTAGTATTTTAGTTTTTCTTCATTGAATATTAAACCAGAAATACTTTTAAAATTCATCATTTCATCAAATAAAGACTGCATAGAAGAATTAGATCCTGCTGATGTAATTAGAACATCATCTGCAAAAGTTGAATTTTTGATGTTGTATTTTCTTCTATTTCAAAACCCTCTATGTCAGTACTGTTTCTAATCAAATTAGCCCAAGGCTCCATTACTAAAGTGAATAATAGTGGAGAAAGTGGACATCCTTGCTTTGTACCTTTAAGAATGGGTATTTTTGTGAAACATATGTTCCTACCTTAATATAAGCCAGCGTTCCTTTGTATAAATGCTCAATTAAATTTACAAATGCATCAGAGAAATTTGTGCATTTCAGTAAGGTAAACAGATAATCCCAACTTACTGAATCAAATGCTGAACCTATATCAAGACTAATAAGTGTTAAATCTTTCTTTTTCCTATTTGCAAAATCAATTAATGTTAAAGTTCTTCTTATATTATCAAAAGTATTTCTATTTACAATGAAGCCCGTCTGATCTATGTCTATAATGCCGGGGATAATTGTCTTCAATCTATCAGCAAAAATACTCATAAACATTTTATAAGCAACATTAAGTAATGAGATGGGTCGATATGAAGAACATCTAGTTGGATCTTTATTAGGTTTTAAAATTGGTGAAATAAATGTATATTGCCAAGATGGGGGTTATTAACTCAGTTTGGGCCAGAATAAAACCTTATGTATTAATGAATATGTAGTTTTAGAAAGGATTTTATATATCTCTGGTATAATACCATCATTACCCGGTGCTTTGTTTGATTTAAGCTTATTTATTTGTGTAATAACTTCTGTATATGAAATACTCTTGTCCAATAGTTTAATCTGTTGTTTATTAAGCTTTTTATTCATGTTTGTGGTTATAAACTCCTTTATTTTATCTTTAGGTTCCATGTTAATGTTGTTATGGTTAATCTTGTGAAAGTGATTTCTAAATTCGTCCAGTATTTCTGGTATACTAGAAACATTCTTCTTTTTCCTTAGAGAAAAGATTTCTTTGATATGGTTTTGTTTATTCAATCTTTTTGTTTTATTTAGGTATTTGGGGCTTATTGAATAAGACAAAAACTTGTATTTCTCTAAAGTTATTTTAACTTTATGAGTTAAAATTTCTTTGTATTTCTCATTTAGTTTGTTTATTTCTTCAATAACTTTCTTGTCCATAATATTTTCTTTATTATTATGTTTATAAGAGTCTAGTTTACTTTGAATATCTAACAATTCCTTATCCCAAGATTTCCTTTTGTTATTATACCATCTGATACTTTGTCCATATAGATATGATTTTAAGGCATCCCAAACATAGACAATGGAGACTTCGGGAGTATTATTTATGTCTAAAAAATGTTGTACTTCTGAAAGTATATATTCTTTATAGTCTTTTAGCTGAGTTAAGAATGCTGGTATCCTTTTGATCTGAACATTATGAGTATTTTTTATCATGAATTCAAAAACAATTGAGTTATGATCAGATATAGGACATGAAATGATTTTGGAATTAATTAAATCTGTTACCATCTGGTTAGAAATAAAGACCCTATCTATTTTTGAATAAGTTTTGTATCTGTTAGAAAAAAAGGTGTATGGTAATGATTTTGACTCTATCTGATTATTAATATCATTCAAATGATAAGAATTAGCAAAATCATTTAAATGTTTTGCATTAGATGTAATTCTTCTTTTCTTAATAGTGGTAGTATCACTTTCATGTAGTATACAATTAAAATCACCAGCTAAAATAATATCCCCTATACAGAATGATATGATCTTATCAATATGATGTTTCACTGTATTAATACCAATTCCAGGTATCCAATATACATTAATTAAAGTGTAAGTCTTCCCATTAATTTGTATTGTAACCATACAAAACATTCCTTTGTCATCCTGATAAGACTTAATGGTTTTAGGAATGGGCATACTTTTATTCCATAAAATAGCCACTCCTCTTTTTTTCTGATTGTGCTCTGAACTAACCAATACTGTATACTTATTAGTGGCTAGTTTATCAATATCTTTTTTCAAGAGATGGGTTTCTTGCAGGAAGACTAGATTGGCCTTGTGTAGATTAATGTATCTTATTAGGCTTGCCCTTTTACACGGATTATTCAATCCATTAATGTTTAAAGAAATTCCTTTTAAAGATGTCATTTGACATTTTTAAAACTCAAGAATCTTATGATCGAAATAACAAATAACAAGATAAATAATGTTACATCTCCTCTTTTAGGTGTACCTTTAAATATAGCTGTATTTATTAAATCTCTTATGGGATTTTGTATAGGATTCAATTTTGTTTGTAGTGACAATGAGTGTACAAAATATATTGTGGATGTCAAAACTATATACATATAACAATGAACAAGTGAAAATAATGTAAGGATTAAACCTTGCATCCCGCCTGGAGTTGAAAACTCCAACTTAGAGCAGTATTTACTACTCAAGTTATCCCCCTACCCTAAGCAGCAGTACCTCAGCTACCACCTTAACAATTTAATACTAGTTATATTTAACTGAAGGTAACAGTTTTCAATTCAATTATCTATCAAGACAAAACTACACATTTGGTAAAACAGCATCATATAAACTAAAATAAACTTTTTTTTTTTTTTTTTAAAAAACTGTTCATACTATTATATAGATCTATGTAATATATAACACTTGTATTCTAATAGCATTCAAATAATCTTAATGTTAGAAATCAAGAGGAGAGAAAATTATGTTCTAACATTCATTTAAATCAAAAACTTTGGCTAATATGATTCAGACATTACATGCATTAAGATGCATCTATTTTCTGTCATGTGAATTCTATCAACAGCTTCCAAAAAATCTTGAATTGTTTGTATATGAGCATTTACTTAAACTCATTATTGTCAATAGAGTAAAATATTGTATTCATAAAAATTATTATAAATCATATTGCATAGTTATGCAGATTCTCAAAACACCTGCGTTATTACCTAAAAAAGCCATCACACACATAAACACAGACACACACACATACATATACACACACACATATACACACACACACACACCCACACACACACACACACACACACACATACATATACACATACACATATATACATACATACACACACACACACACACACACACACACACACACACACACACACACACATACACATATATATATATATATATCTGATCTCACTGAGTTGTGTCTTTGTAGAGCACAATCCTACTTGTTGTCCCTAGAATAAATCTGTCTGCTTTATACAAAATAATGCACAGCAAACACATATTAGTAACCAGATTTTACAATCATGCTAACCTACTGCTTTAAAATATATCACATGACATTTCTTCCAGAATAGAGTTATAAGATTATTTATGCTTGTCAGTCAGATGAATTAAATGAGTTATAGTAAAGTATATGTTTGGGACACAAGTTTTTAACACAGATTATTATGCTACTGTTAAGTAGATTTTCAAAAACATTTAAATAAATGTTTCATTTTCTATGCCTTCTAAAATAAGATATTTACTTGCTACAAGAAACTACATCATCTAAACTCATCATAACTGACATATTTTATGAATAGAGTATTTTTCCTGAATCTGTGGTGTGTCAGTGTGATAACCTTGTCAATGTTTATACTAACTGCTTTCAGTTTCTCTGTGAAAATTCTGTGAGTGAAGCTTTGAGGAAACTCATGGACACTATGCATGAGACAGCCCACATCCCAGATTGTCTCCCTTAACATTTTGGCGGGAAACTTATTAAAACTTGTGGCAAACATTCATTTTGTCAATAGAGTAAAATATTGTATTCAAAGAAATTATTATAAATCATATTAGATAGTTATGCAGATTCTCAGAAAAAAAGCCATCACACTCACACACACACACACATACATACACACACATACACACACACACACACATAAATATATATATATATATATATATATATATATATATATATATATATATATATATATATATATATATATATATATCTGATCTCACTGAGTTGTGTCTTTGTAGAGCATTATCCTACTTGCTGTCCCTAGAATAAATCTGTCTGCTTTATACAAAATAATGCACATCAAACACATATTGGTAACCAGATTTTACAATCATGCTAACCTACTGCTTTAAAATATATCACATGACATTTCTTCCAGAATAGAGTTATAAGATTATTTATGTTTGTCAATCAGATGAATTAAATGAGTTATAGTAAAGTATATGTTTGGAACACAAATTTTAACACAGATTATTATGCTGCTGTTAAGTAGATTTTCAAAAACATTTAAATAAATGTTTCATTTTTATGCCTTCTAAAATAAGACATTTACTTACTACAAGAAACTACATCATTTAAACTCATTATAACTGACATATTTTATGAACAGAGTATTTTTCCTGAATCTGTGGTGTTTCAGTGTGATAACCTTGTCAATGTTTATACTAACTGCTTTCAGTTTCTCTGTGAGAATTCTGTGATTTGAAGATTCTGAGGTAACTCAAGGACATTGTGCATAAGACAGCCCACATCCCAGATTGTCTCTCTTAACATTTTGGCGGAAACTTATTAAAACTAGTGACAAACATTCATTTAGCAGTGTAAATGCATCTAAACATGACAGAACCTCCACAATGTATTCCACAGATCATCACAGCCTCTATGCAAGTGAAATTAAACTCAAAATTACCAACAAGCAATAAAACTCAGCATTCTTCTCCCAACTCAATTTTCATGCAAATCCTATTATTCACTGTGCCCACACAGTCAAAAGCATTTCTATATATTAATAAAGAAAAGAAAAGAGAGTAGAAAATAAAAGGGAGTGAGGCAGAAATAAAAAAATGTAAGAGAAAGCTGTAAGAAGTATATACAATGGAATGTTACTTACTGTTTATATTAATAGAGTTAAAAATAAAACATATTATTTACTCTTATTTAGTTCTGATTATTATTAGTTAAAGCATGACAGATTATTTACAAACAAGCATAAGCAGTATAATCAAGAAAGTATAATTAGAAATAGCATTTGAAGAACTTATAAACTTTTACAAGAAATAAATATGTTATTATTCTATTAATGATATTTTCATTACTGTTCTCTCCTGCCCTCCCCACCCTTTACCCACTACATAATCTAAATAGAATGTCATTGTTTAAACAAAGAAAATAATAAAAGAAGAAGGAAAAAAAGGTAAAGATAAAAATGTATCAAATTACTAACCTTACTTTTTCAGAAAGAAAACAAATCGAGTCACAGCCTGCCATTAAATCCTCAGGCATTTTGACTGGTTATGAAACAAAACATTTCTTTGCACATAGAGAATAACTTTGATTAAATCTTTTCCAAAATATTTGTGGCTTTCTGGAAATGCAGGAACTATATTCAAAAAGATTAATAATGAACTAAAATGATGAGAGAAAAAAACATATAACAAATCATTTGTTTCTTAGTCTCTTCTTCTTCTCTGAAGTCTTCCAGGAAGCTTCAGTTGCCAATCTCTTTAATGAAGAACTAGCCCATTCCATTTCTTCTATTTTATCCAAAATCCTTTTTTCTTTGACAAACAGTAAAGCAGAGTCTAAATCATCGAAGAACTTAGGACCATCAGGAAGGAAGATTTTAAGCTTGGCAGGAAACAGAAGGTATGTTTTAAACTGTGCTTTTTAAGCTCCCTTATTAGTGGCAGAAAAACTTTTCTTTTAGCAATTACCATGGAAGAATAGTCATTGTCAAAACGCACAGTTGTCTCATTAAACTTAACAGGAGCTTTAGCCCAAGCAGATTTAAGAACCATCTCTTTATCAAAGATGATAGAAATCTAACTATAACTGATCTAGGATAGTTTTTGTTAGAGTTAGTATTAGCTATAGATCTATGTGCTCTTTCGATACCAAAAGAGAATGCTTCTGGTAAATCTAAAGTTTTAGGGAGCCATGTTGTTAAAAAGAAGTAATATTGTTACCTTCAATATTTTCTGGCAGTCCAAAAATCCTAATGTTATTGCGCCTAGATCTATTTTCCAGGTCATCCAGCTTTGTTTGTAAATGTGTATTTTGTTTCAGCAGAAACTCAATGTTGATTTCCTGTTCTTGTATTTTATTTTCCATGTCATTCACAGCTTCTTCTATGCCTGTCATCTGGATCTTCTGTTGTTGCAGGTCCATATGTAACAAGTCTATTTGTTTTGTAGTTTTTCTATGAAAGTGTCTATTTTAGTATCCATTTTATCCATCTTAGCAGTAAGTTGCTGGACTATAATTATCAGAGACTGAAGTTCTTTCTTGATGCTGGAGTCTTGAGAATTTGTCTTACTGGAATTCATTTCAGACTGATAAACTGACAGGAAAATTTCCAAAGTAATTTCTGACAGGAATATTATTAAGATTTCCTTTCTTTTTTAGATATAGTTCAAGAACTATATAAAACAAACATATTTAGAAAGAAAATTACTTCAAGAATTAATTTTTTAAGTAATTAATTCCTGTCAATGTAATGAAATTGGTGGAGCTGAAGAAATCTGCTGCTATCCTGTGTTCATCCTTGGCCACGCCCCCCCAATATTCAGGTTTCTGATGCTCTCAGTAGACGTACATTATGTAGATGTGCTTGGAAAAGGGTGAAGTGATTTCTGTGAAAGTGAAAATTGCTCCAGGTGTTCCATCCGTCGATTGAGCTGCTGGATGAGAACAGTAAGCTCACCCAAACTGCTTTGAATTTGCGTAGATTCATTTTCATGATTGGAATCCAGTCCTGGGTTTTGTTGCTCTGCCTCCATCTGCTGTGACAATCCAAAATGCTAGTAAAAGATGAAAAAATGCACAAACCACCAAGAAAATTTTCGCACAAGCAGTATGCAGGCAATAAGAGACAATGAGCCCTGAAATAATCCAATGTGTGCTTTAAATCAAGCCAACACGTCCAGTTAAGTACAATTCAGTACAATGATGCTTTCTTTATTCAGACAAACAAGAAGGTATAAGCGCTTTCCTTCCAAAAATTAAAGCAGGAACTTCATCAGATACAAAGAAATTAAGGAAGTAAACTGTTTTAAATAGTAAATCTTACATGATATCACTACCTGGAGTAGTGAAAACCACTCCCAAATCTGAAACAGTCTTCTGAAACAGAAGTCAGAAACACTACACATAAATGTGTCAGCACAAAACAGCATACATATCAAAGTATAAAAATATAAAAATACATATAAAAACTGATTGTGCAAATATCAACACCCTAAACTATATATTATAAACACAAGAATAAATATGTAAATATGTGTATATATAAAAATACTTTTAAGGTGCTTTTAAAAAATATATATCTGTATATAAAAACATATAAATAAAATATGCATACAGTTAAAAATCCATTAAACATTTCATGTACATATACATACAACAGGTATGAAGGCCATTTGTAAAAAGCATTTTTAAGGATGGCATAATGGTTAATGTGTTTACCTTACAAACGCAAGGTGCAGAGTTTGATTCTCACATGGGGAAATTGGCCAGGCTTGAAATGGCCCACGAGGGTAGTTAGCCTAGTACTAATCTATGAACCTATATCCATATCTAAAGGGAATGTTTCACCTATCAAGCCTTCAATTTAAGCAGACTGCTTATGGAAAGGCTGTCATTTAAGCCTGGCCATTGACATCCAGACACATTATTAAACTGCCATCACTGATCACCTATGTTTACCTGAGAGCGTGTGTGTGTGTGTGTGTGTGTGTGTGTGTGCGCGTGTCTGTGTGTGACTGTAAATTGTGTGTAGTGAATGGTCTGTTTGTGTGTAATTTTGTGTGTGTGTGTATAAGTGTGAGCGATCATGTATGTGTGTGTGTGTGTGTGTGTGTGTGTGTGTGTGTGTGTGTGTGTTTGTCAGTGAGTTAAGAAAGGATAGTGTGTATATCTGCAGAAGAGGTTGTATGGAAATGTATGTGTCTAGGTTCATGTGTATGTGTTGGCAATTTACATTGGGCTATGGCTGGTAATGTGAGATCAGCAGACAGTAGCATTACAGAAGTGCCCCCCCCCCCCTGTTGTGGGATCTCTCATTTACTTTGTTTAATGTTTTGAGATTGTGGGTGTGCAAAGGGTAGAGTAGATAAACCATGGAACCACATTTCACTATCATTGAAACCCATTCAGAATGCAAACTAATTCAAAACATAACTAAAACTTCACCTATCAACTCAATGGATCTGCTCCTATGTATATCTAGGATAAGTGCCTTTGTTATCTTTAACTTGCCATATCGCCCAGCCATTTCTCTTTATTTAGAATTCTATGACCCATAACTAATCATCTCCTTTGCCTAAATGGTTTTACTAGCATCTCCCAGCCACAAACATAGTTTTGAGACACTGTTCACAGCCCCACCTCTATAATTTTAATGTAAATTTATGATAGGGTTTTATATATATATATATATATATATATATATATATATATATATATATATATATATATGTGTGTGTGTGTGTGTGTGTGTGTGTGTGTGTGTGTGTGTGTGTGTGTGTGTGTGTGTGTGTGTGTGTGTGTGTGTGTGTGTGTCTACTTTTATTTTAAACATCTAAAATGCATAACATCTAATTTCATAACAGTGAGACCAGAACATCTAAAACCCAAAACATCTAAAACCCATAACATCGAATTTCATAACATCTAACACTACAAATCACAGAAAATAACATCCCCTCCACATATAACAGCACCAAACTACCAAACACACTTTTTACTAGGTTTCTGCAGGGTGGCAGGCCCCCTTGCACCCCCATGTGGGGGGGGGCTACACCCCCCCCATAAATTAAATATACCAAATCCAAGATCGCACTACAGTGGGAAAAAGTTTATTTCCTAACCCTACTGTATCAAGACCCCCTGCAGAAATGTAGTAAAAAGTGTGTTTGGTAGTTTGGTGTCATTATATGTCATATGTGGAATTGATGTTATTTTGATGTGATTTGTACTGTTAGATGTTATGAAATTCAGTGTTATGGGTTTTAGATGTTTTGGGTTTTAGATGTTCTGGTCTCACTGTTATGAAATTAGATGTTATGGGTTTTAGATGTTTAGAAGGGGACCCATATACACACACACACACACACACACACACATATATATATATATATATATATATATATATATATATATATATATATACACACACACACACACACACACACACACACACACACACACACACACACACACACACACACACACACACACACACGTGTAAGAGGAGGAGAAACCTTGAGAAAATACAAGTTCCCAATAATTCCCAAAAATGTAAATATCTGTCACTGTAATTATTACTTGCTCCTGTGAATATCTTTAATCTATGTAATTTATTACCTGAAATGCTTTCACAAATATAATTTGCTGGTCATGTAATGATGGATGATTACACTAGTCATTGAATACATTTTTGTTGGAATAATCATTTGTTAAAATCTTGCATGTCAGAATAAGCTTAAGTGTTTCTCGAAACCAGTGATAAAAGAAAGCATAAATTAAGGGATTTAATGCTGAATTTAGATAAGCAATCCAGAAAAAGAGATATGAAACAGTTTCAGGTGTGACAAGATTAAAAAGAGTATCAATCATGATATCTGCAAAATATGGAAACCAGCATACTGCAAATGTCCCCATGGCTATGCCTAATGTTTTTGCAGCCTTTCTTTCTCGTTTTGCTACTCGATATTGTTCCACACTAACAGTTTTACATGCTGCACTTTCTATCATTCTAGCTTGTTTTTTTGCAATAATGAACACCTTAGAATACATGCTCAACATTACTGTAAAGGGAACGAGAAATATTACCATGTTTAACAGAGCCCACACTTTAGTAAATAGTATTTGACAACTGCCTTTGCATGAAGGAGCTGCAGTGAAACCATTGTTTTCATAGTTATTTGTATTTGAGTAAATTAGAGTTAGTGCATGACATACAGGCAACAGCCAGCCTATACTTATAAAGAAACTTGCAACAGATGTATTAAATTTTACATGGTATGCCAAAGGGTTGCTGACTGCATAATAACGATCTATAGAAATAAAGCAAAGATGGAAGACAGATGCTAGACAGCAAGTTACATCGATGCAGGTATGAAGTCTGCAAAATCCATCTCCAAAGTACCAGCAGGATTCAATGAATGTGATAACATTAAAGGGGAGTACAAAAAGTCCCAGTAAAAAGTCTGCAAATGCCAAGGAAAGGACAAGGAAGTGAGATGAGGAATGGAGCTCTTTGAAGTAAGAGACTGAGATAATGACCATCAGGTTTCCGATGATGCAGAGAGTATCACCAAAAGTAAGTATAATATAAAGTAACGTCTTTTCAGCAGGAAACCGTGGATTTCTCATGCAGGATCCATTGACATTTTCATAACATTGCTGAATACTTTGTGTAACCATATTAGATGAGTTCAT
The DNA here is from genome assembly GCF_019279795.1 of Protopterus annectens. Taxonomy (NCBI): domain Eukaryota; kingdom Metazoa; phylum Chordata; order Ceratodontiformes; family Protopteridae; genus Protopterus; species Protopterus annectens. The sequence continues at coordinate 876,337,523 of NC_056725.1, forward strand.
AGCTCTTGAGAATATTGCATAAACGTTTAACTTGAATTAATCTTCAAAATAAAGCAATGTTCTGTGAAAAGGAATAGACAAGAGTCAGTACATGTTAGATTCATGTAACGTGTTATGTATGAGATTCACAAAATCATTATGTTCACAAACTAAGAACATGAAATTATTATAAAAATGAGAAGGGAATATAGCATCTTTTATATTCAAAGTGCCCAATGAAAACATACAGCAGGTTTCAATCCTATAAAATAAAATCTTCAGACTAATAGGGAAATAAGTATTCAAGATGAGTCATTGAAAGAAAAACTGAATGAACAGCACAAATGTACTATTTATTTCTTTATTTATACAGATTTTTATTTTGTGGGTTAGACCTACCATGTTAGTTTTATTTATGTAGATTTTTATTTTGCGCGTTAGACCTCCCATGCTAGTTTTATTTATGTAGATTTTTATTTTGTGTGTTAGACCTCCCATGCTGGTTTTATTTATGTAGATTTTTATTTTGTGTTAGACCTACCATGTTAGTTTTATTTATGTAGATTTTTATTTTGTGTGTTAGACCTCCCATGCTAGTTTTATTTATGTAGATTTTTATTTTGTGCGTTAGACCTCCCATGCTAGTTTTATTTATGTAGATTTTTATTTTATGCCTTAGGCCTACCATGCTAGTGGCCTGCTTTCATGGGGTAGCTAATTTTACAAAGTATATGACTGATGTTTCTTAAGCCTACAAATCAAATTGTATTCAGAAAAAGACCATGTGACAGGACCATGTGACTATGCTACATCTGCCTATATACTTCCTCTGCTTAGTAAACTCTTTGATTTTCAGTTTTTGTTGCACCTTTTCATTTATATGCTGTTGAAAAATTTACCTTTGTAAGACCTTTTTTCAGACCAACCTTTTCTTCTGCTCAGATTGTCAACTAATAGGGCTGGAGGACATTATATAATAACAGAGGAGCTCACTAAGTAACCAATCACAGGGACTATAAGATGCCTAGTCATATACTATGGGCAGTGTTACAGCAATGCATTTAGTCAGCATGATTGTAAAGAATATTGGCTTTAAATATTCCTTACTGACCCCTTTTGGTGAGGGTCTATATCATACGAACAAATCATACAAATTGCGAACGCTCATAATATTGAACGTACCAGACCTTGAAGTGCTTTTTCTGAGATTGCGGTACAGTGAAGAATGGGATATTTTCTCTTTCCTCACTGTAATGCGATCTCGGAGTTGGAATATAGGAAGTTCCTGGTCCGGTACGTTTGATATCATGAGCGTTCGCAGTTTGCGCAACTCGCTCATATGATATAGACCCTTTGGTGACACTATTTTACAGAACCAAGAAAGCAAACAAGACACAAGCCAAAACTAAAATGTAAATGCTATCACAAAGTTAGACATATGAAGTATTATTTTTAGGGAGAAATTGACCCAGGGTTCATGAGCATTCTGATTAGTACAGTTTCTGAAATGAAGGTCTGAAGTATTTACAGTAATTTACATATGAATTTTATATAGTAATTTTAAATAAACTGCATCATCTCCAGAAACACTCAAAAATTGTCATTGTTCCATAAGAACAGCTTACATTTAAGAAAATTATATTATTCGCTGTACTTTAATATAACAGCCATAAACAAATTTTAAAGCTACCTTTATGGCTTTTTTTCTAACATATTAGTCAGTTTTGTAAATGTAATAATATGGTCAAAAATATATGTTGGTCAGAAACCATTCCTGTCCAAGAAGTGAGAGACACCTGTTTATTGGTCTGAGTCTTAGTACACCTCTAATAGTTAGGAAATTACCCACAATGCACAGTTAATGGTTTATCTGAATCACAATATACCATTTTACTAATATGAGTACTATGTCAAATATGTGCATGTAGGTAGGAAATAATATAGGAAATAAATAACAGTAAAAAAACTTCCAGTAATGATAAAACTACAACTAAAATAAGAGCTTATTATAATGATGAGAAAAAATAGCAATCTATAATTGCAGCAATATTGTTATATAGTGGCATGGATGAAGAGACCTCAATGTTCGCATTCCAATTTTTTCATTTTCCTGTATATTAATTGAATTATTTTCCTTACAGAAGCCCTGTGAATACATATTTTTTTTCTAAATAACAATGGTGTTTGTATTTGCACCAGTGGTGCTTAAATTAGAAATATTTTTATTAGCATAAACTGGAATATAGTTTGTTTACAGAATAGTTAGTGTCTGGTCAGGACATTTAAAATTGTGCCTTCTCATGCCAGATAAATGTTGATAGATATTTTTTAAACTTCCTACATAAATTAGGTATATAAAAGTTTGTATCTTGCTAAATGTCGGACTCCAAGTAAATAAATGTCAAGTGTCAACAATTCCTAATTCTTCTATCAGCTCATTACCTTTTGTGTTTTCTTCTTCACCCAGAAAAGTATGACTAGATTGCTGTCACCCTATTCAGCCTTACTTAATGCTGAGGGTGCAGTTACTTATAGCAGACAACATATCATAGGAGATTTAGTAATCTCCGGAGGCAGTATTGACTATAGCAATATTTATGACACCTTATTAATACATATAATCTGTACAATGTAATTTTAGCTTAATGTGCGAAGCACTGAAAATATTAAGTGTTATAAACACTTAATGCCTTAGATAATTCTGTAGCTCTTCTGCTTTCATCAACATGAATTTAATTAAATTTAATTTAAACATAGCTTAAAGTTAAAAGAGTCAGTTGATATCAACCATATTTGAAAGATGTGCTAGCAAATTCCATACTTTCATTCAAAGTGATTGGTGAAGAAGTTAAAGGATTATATTTTTAAAACTGTAACAAACAGCATCTACATAGTATTTCAGCATGGTGTGTTCTTTGAGATCAGCATGACAATGGCATTTTTCTCAAACTCAAACAGCTATTTAGTCACTAGCGTTTCTTATTCTTGACACTTATTTTTTAATTCCTATTGTAGTTTTATCGCAGGTACTGCATTTAGTGGTGTAGGCAGATATTCTAATGCTCACTGGGGTCCCCTGATCTAGCATCCCATGCTCAAAAAGAAAAAAAATAACTCTTCTTTCAGTTTAAACTGTAGCTAAGTCCTTGGTGACTTATACAGTTTTTACCACACATGAAAAATAAAGTTCTTCTGTTCTGATGGCAAATGCAACACCATAATTCATTTCTAAATGCAGGTAATGCACTGAAGAGCAATTATCAACTGCACCCCCTAAGACTTTGTGATTAGAGCATTATACCCCTACACCCCACACCGGCTTCTCATCTGACTGCATTGTATCTATACTAATACTGCAGTGTGTGCAGCCAAGCATTGGTGTTAAATACTAATTTTGGTTTAGTTATCCCAATACGCAGTGTATTTGTCTCTTAGAGGATGGTATTATTTAGCAACCAGTGCCTAGAAATTGATCTTGTGGTTGCATTATTTTCCTGGTCAGTTGTACTTATCAATGTCTACTATGAGTTTAGAGGCTATAACTACTGCATTTAGTGTATTGTCTTTTAACTGACTGTACTATTTAGGAAAAAGAGTCCAGAAATTTCTCACGAGGGTGTAATACTGTCCTGTTCAGAGTTACTGCTTAGTGACTTCTCTCTGTTTTTACATACTGCAGATATTGTGGTCAGGGCCAGTGACTGATCTGTGGTATGTACAAGTATCGTAACGTGTGAAAACACATGAACCTCTATAAATTAGCTTCATTTTATAAACTTAGCAGTCCTATCCTAAGAAATCATTATCATTCCATGGTAAATATCCCTCAGTATTGTGTTCAGTACCTAGCATATGTGACCCTAGTTGTTAGCAGTTCTGTGCTAGTGCTTAGTGTTCATTCTGTTATATAAACTAACATTACAGTGTTCAGTGTTTAGCAACTGTTGTGTACTGTGTAGATCACTAGGAGAAAATTACTTGTGCAGTACTAGAAGATGTAACTCTACAAATTAGTTTTGTGAAATTCTCAGTACTTTGTACAACTCGGCTAATTCTGTCGTTTCAATAATTACTGTCAGATCTTACATATCCTCAGATAATCAGTCTAAATACTTCACCCATAAGCCTTCAGGGTTTTGTGAAGCAGCCTGACTGAACCCTAAGTATTGTGACCAAAACTATTCCTCATCCCTTGGACATCAGCAGTCTGGTGACCCCCCATTTGTGACCAGTCTGACCACATTAGGTGTTCTAAGGCATTATAGCAACTGCCATATTCTTATTGATTGTTCAGTGTTTCTCTCATCTGATAGTACAACATGTTAGAGATGTAAATATTTAAGAAACATGGAGGCAGAGTTCTCATACATGTCCACTGCTGGCAGGCATCATATGTCCAGAAAAACACATCAGTCACTACACACCACAAGGCCCATAACTTAGGCTGAGGCTTGTAAAGAAAAAAATGCCAAGGTCTCCTGAAAGCTACCATGAAAGATCACTGCTTCAAGGACACAATGCAACAAATGCATCAAATCCAAGAAAATCATCTAAGAGTTACCAGGAATACAGGCCTAAGCCCATAATGCACACTAAGTCTATTTCCTCACAAGGAAATGTTTTAGTCATTGGTGACTCTATGAGTAGGCTTAGAGATTCCACAATTGCTAATTGAAATCAGAACAAAATAACTTTAAGCTGATTCTGCAGTGTCAGGATTTGTAATGTTATGGTAGTGATGCTGGCACTATAGGTTCATACCCCAGTTCATTCCCCAAACCTGTGGAATACGCTTTTACTACATGTAAATCAAAACTACACCCTTGCCATCTTCAAGGTAAACCTAGATAACCAGAAATCGCCCTACTTGCAGCAACATTTGATCATATTCTATAGGCTAGGCTCATAATGGTATGTAGACAGATTGCGTAGTACTACCTGTGAATCTATAAGGGCACTAGGGTCCATTAAATCAGACGTATATGAATATGGCCCAGTAGTGACTCATATTCATGGGAGAGTGAATGACCAGTGTTGCTTCACTCAGAGTGACACACACACACACACACACACACACACACACACACACACACACACACACACACACACACACACACACACACACACACACACACACACACACATACGCAGACACGCACACACACAGTCTCTTCTGCTTCCATACATGCTTTCACTTAACAAAAGATCGCTCTCACTTTCTCCTCTACTTTCATACACGGATTAAGTCACACAAGACCGCTCTCACTCTCTGTCTCAGTCTCTCTCTCTGTTTCACACACACAATCTCTTCTGCTTTCACTTTTTTCTGTTTATTTTTTTTTACACTTGCTAAACAAAGCACTGCTTAGCAAGTATAAAATAACGGTGGCTGTTTTTCTCTGTCCAAGGCCCACAGCAGCTTGAAACGCTGACATGAAGCAGCAGACTCATTTTTCAGCGAGCTTTACTTGTACATTAATACCCTGCTGCAGAACATTCATTCTGTAATCGGGGTGCTGATGTACAGTTTGCCCATTCTCTAATTTGTTAACGGCAACTCACGTAGTTGGAGAAGCCAGACCCAGAAAAGTTCTGGATGCCATAAGGAGGTATAAGTGTGAATTAGAAGTATAAAAAACTGTGTTACAGGCTTTAGTGAACTAATATGGGAGAGCGCTATACAGCCCCTAATGTAATAGCCTGTCTGGTAAGGTCAGACCACAAAATAGTCTACTTTGAAGTAAAAATAAAACCTGGTACCCCAGCTAACTACACTAAGGCTAACTTCCTAGTATTAATTGATATCCTGACAAAATATCAAGTCTCCATAAACTCTGAGAACATTGCTGACTACTCAGGACTGCTCACAGATACTCTGTACAAGCATGCTAACAGCTGCATAGAGGCAGCTGTACCCACCAGGAATAAGGACAAATAAAGTCTACCAAACATAAAAAATGGAGTTAAATTTGGCCTCCCAGGCCAAGGACCATCACAACACACTCTTTAGCTATTTCTGGAACCTCAAAGGCAATACACAATTATGTCCAGAGCTCATAGTTAATTGAACCAGATATACTGAGCCATAAAATATAGCAAACCTACTGGCAGACAAATTCAGCTCTAACTTTACATTCCTCCTCAACCTCCCTTCAGGAAATACCATCAAATATAATTCCCCTATTATTTCTAGGGAACAGAAAACTGCATTGATGGCCTCTGACAATATTCCAGATTGCCTTCTAAATAGGAAGAAACATGACCTATCAGAGGTTCTGGAATTACTATTTAATCATAGCCTTTAAGCAAGCTTCATGTCTGATGAATAGAGAATAGCATCCACCATCCCTCTGCACAAAGATGGATGAACTACTTACCCTGGAAACTACAGATCCATAAATCTCACTAGTCTCATATGCAAAGCCATGGAGAGAATTATGCAAATAATTAATAATGACACAGGAAACCTCCAGTCACTGGACCCAACCCAGTTTGCTTTAGTCAAGAGCAGGTCATGCTTACTCAACCTGGTAGACTTATTTGACGAGGGCAAAATGACTTACACTGCCTACCTTGACCTGGCCAAGGCATTTGACACAATACTCCACTTGGGCATTGTTGGCAAACTCAAGATGTTAGGTATAAATCCTTATGACACCTTGCTGACAGTTAGCTGCCTCATAGACAGGACCCAGAAGATTTGACTTGGGGAATCCACCTCTACAAAGAGGCCAGTTACCAGTGGGGTGTCTCTGGGATTTTTCCTAAGACTGCTGCTTTTTAGTATCTTCTGTAAGTCAAGGCCAACATCAAGGACCTCTGGCTGACCATGACTGCAAAAGATTGCAAATTAAGAACAGTCGTAGAATCCCCCACTGACACTAATGCTCTCCAAGAAGGGTTGTTATAAAATAATCGGTGTCAGTGCCATAGACTAAAACTAAATACCAAAAATGCATAACAGTATCCTTTGCAAACTCAGCCACACATTGCTAATTGTCATACTGACAGTACATCACTAAGAGTTGACCCAGTAGTCAGGGACTTGGGTACACACATAGACAGTAATCTAGCATTTGATTATCCCATCTGTCATATTGAGGAAATCATTATATGTTGTGCAGCTTATAGACAAATGTATGGCATCAAGGTCCAAGGAGTTCATTGTTCCACTTTATTTGACATTCATCAGACTTATCACTGAGTACAAAGCCCCCTTTGGAGTGTCCCTAACCAGGCATATCCCACAAATGGAATGTCCACGTAGGTTGATCACTAAAAAAATGCAGGGTATAAATGACGACCAAGGAAGATTGTGTCAAAGGCCTATCCCAGTATTCTGTCTACTATAGGCTGTTAATGGGAGATTTATGCCTGGCATACAAGGCATTGTATGACCCCACTCTGATGGACCCCCTGCATATCCAAAAAACAAACAGCACTAGAATTACCCATTCTAAAGAGTTAAACCTTGTCTGTGATATAAATATGACTTGTTAGAAGGACAGGTATATATCCCAGAGACTACCTCTTCTTTGGATCAGGCTACCCATCCATATGATACAGAGTTCCTCCCTAACACAATTCAAGTGTAACTTGGATGATTGGATGGGGAACGGAAAATTCATCCCTGGTTTATATCTATGTTTCTAATGGACACAGAAAGACTGTAAATGATTAATTTCCCAACACCTGATTACACCTACCAAGGCTACTGGAATGTGTCAGAAATTTATGATACATGGTTAGGCTTAAAATGTTCCAAGTAGTCATTAGCCTAGTACACACCTATGAGTCACTGAACCTATTCCTTTCTTTGCTGTCATAAAACAAAAAAATCACTTCCACAGACCTAGACAATTCACCTTGAGGTCTCATAAACAGTGACAGATGTGTCCTCACAGTACATCTCCTACTCCTGCTTAACTTAAGCCTAGCCACTGGGTATGTCTCTGACGTATGGAAAACAACTGTTCAATGCCCATTCACAAAGGTGGTAGCACAATAGATCCCATGATCTCTATATCCATCAGACTAGTTAGTCTAACTTTCTGTATAGTAGCACTTTTAGGAGAAAGGGCATGTAGTACCATGATGTGTGGTTGGCGTTAAGGTCACAGTTTGGGTTAGGGATAGCACATATGAGTAAGGCTGGCCAGGAGGCTTTGTTTCCCTCTTTGCGATGTTTTACCTAAAGAAAAATCATTTGCTTCTATTCTTGACCCCAAATGCTAACTTTCTGTAAATTTCTCATTTGTTGCCCTCAACCCCTCTGTTATCTTTTTGGTAGCCTGCTTATAGTGAGCATATTCCATCTGTAGCTACTTTTTCTTTTCTTTTTTTACATTTTTTGCCTCTTCATGAACCCTTATCAGTAGCTCTGAGTACTCCATCTGGCCTATGTACTCCATACTGTCCCTTATTTATAGTTTGTTTATTCCTTCATTTGCTTCATATCTCTAACACATGCTTAAACCTTTCCCCAGCATATCATAATCCACTCTAACTGTTTTTAATTTATGTCCACTGCCTGAACACGTCCACTCTTTAGCTTCTAATATCTCCTTCCCTCCCTCTCTTCACCTTAGTTTTTAAAGAGATAATTATTTGCATGTTCCTTTCAAATCCAGCACTAAGCCTCACTGTCCATCTTGGACTGAGAATAAGCCTGCCACTTGCATAGAGGTGGTCTCTGCTCAAGCTGTCTCTATCCTCTTACCATTCCTAAGCTTTTCTCTACTGTGCACTGCCACCAGACAATCATTATATTGTCTAATACTTTCTGTTTCTCCTGTGTGCTGGCTGGATGCACACGTAACACTTCTGAGAAGGTTCTTCTCCTCCTCTGTCCTAGCATCTCTTTACCACCTCCTTTGATCTGCTTCCTTCTCTGATATATCATTCATGCCACATGCTACACAGCATGTACTTACACATCCTTTCTGATGATCACATTGATCACTTCCTCCCATGTTGTACTGAGTATACTCTCTGAGGACAGTTTCACTGAAATTTAGTGTTGCCTTTCCCACATGTTTAGAATCCTAATCTCCTTTAGGACTGAGTTTTCAATCACAAAAACCATCTTCTCTGTCCAGATACTGACTGTCCTCTCATTTGCTACTTATCCCATAAATGTAACCTTTGACTTTCTCATTCACCACTCTTAGTGTTTATATCTGCCTGTACTAGTTTCCTGTGATGTATACAATCACCTCACCATCCTTTTTGCACTGCTCCAACAGGCCCTTTACATTGTTCTACCTCTTTTCCTCTCTACCTCTCCATATGGCTCAGTCAACTTGCCTGACCATTTCCCTCCTACACTGCCTTTTCTGGCTCTAGCGCCCTCATATGACTTGTCACTGGTCTTTGTATCTATACGTTATCCTTAGCTTTCTTCTCCTTTTCTTTCTTTTCGATAGCACTTATTCTGTGATCTTTCCTTGCCTTACTCTGCACCACTCCACTAACCCATACTCCTCTGACAACATCTGCACATCTTCTTTTGCCCTGTTGTTATCCCCCTATCTTTCCCTTTCCTTATTGTACTAATACTACCTGCTTCCTCCTCTCTTACCAATTCTGCCCTTTTTTGATAGCCTAGCCAGTCCACTAACATCTCTAGCTCTCAGATTCAGCTAAGACATTCACCCATATTATTGCAGAAACCACATTTTCTGCCACCCCAAGTTCCCTGAACCAGAATGCTGCACCTCACAAATCTCTCTTTCTGTCTTTCTCTAACTCTTCTTGTAAAGTCTATACTATTCCAGTCATGCCCAGTTCCAGAATTACTAAAGTTTTACATTTATTTTTCTTTACAGATGTCTTTTTTTACCATGTTAGGCATTATAGGTTGCATTTTTGACTTGTCAAGGAAATTCCAGACAAATGAAAAAACAGAAAAAATGGGTACGATAAGAGGTCAGTCAGGTTTACCTTCATGTGTGTGCGTATTGCACACAGGCGAACAGAAATTGTCTGAAAGGCCATTTGCAAAGTTTACAAACATCGAAGAGAAAAAGGTTCAAATGTGCAATGAGCGAATGCACAGTCACATTCGAAATTGCGGGGTGGATTGCACTATAGTGGGGATCGGAAAATGGTCCCTTTCCCCACTGTAGTGTGATCTTGGAGTTAGAATATTAAAGTAGGGAGGTGTACAGGGGGGCTTGCCCCCATGCTTTACACTTCATTTTTTTCCTTTTGATATTTGTGTTCTAAAATCAGCGAATCTGCTTTTCGATTTGCTGATTTTCGAACATATGGAATCGACGCTGTTCTGACTTTCGTGGTTATGATTCGCTCATATGAGCAATCGCACCACTGTGATTCAGGCTTATAAAGATAACTAGTCAGTCATCTTCACTTAATTTACCATAAAATGTTATACTCATGGACAAAAGTTTAACTGTGCTCACTGCCTCTTAATAATAATGCAACTTTACACATCTTTCAGAAGAAATGTTCTCACACGCAGTTCTAATCAGTTATCAGTGATTCAAACAAAACTGCAGGTATAATTGAAACACAGTACTTAAATGAACAGCAAATAACGTGCAGTTAATAGCTGAGTATTTTTTCTAGACACAAACCAGGCTTTTTCAGAGTAAGGAAACAAATACTCACAGCAGTTTAAATGAGCAAAAAGTTGCACACTAAAAATGCATATGGTAAAGAGGCACATGATGCAAATCCACATGATAACCAATCATGTAACACATGCAAAATTTCCATGAAACAAATGTAAAAGCATGTAAAACATAGTAAAACCAAATAAATATATGCATAAATATGTACTAATATAGTCTTGCTTTATGAAAGTATTTGATATTAATGCTTTTCTGTGTGTAAGATTTTCAGTCCATATAATTCTAGTTAATCACTGTATATTAATCATATCAGACAATAGTAGTAGAAGTAGCAAACTTAAACTCATCTTAAGTCAAAACAAAACAAAAAATAATAATAGAAAATATATAATTGTACAGCATTACTAAGTATTCAAAAGTAATCCAAGTAAGGCAGGCAGTCTGTTTCCAGTCGAAAATCATTAATAAAGGCTTTTTGACTGGAAACAGACTGCCTGCCTTACTTGGATTACTTTTCAATACTTAGTAATGCTGTACAATTATATATTATAGCAATAACCCATGCCTGGGTGTGGGTAATGCTAAATTTACCCACGGTTGGCGTGGTTTGGTCCCAAGGGCGAAGCCCGAGGGACCAAACAAAGCCAACCGTGGGTAAATTTAGCATTACCCACACCCAGAAGTGGGTTATTGCTATTATACCATGACATTATTTAAGAAAAGAAACTATTACTTTTCTTAAATAATGGCATAGTATAATGCCTGTTTGCTGCCCTTCCGCAGATGTCTGGCATCCGCGGCAGTTCTGATGTACTGCGCGCCTGCGCAGTACATCAGAGCTGTGGGCAAAAGCAATGGAGAAAGCAAGATCTCCGTTGCCTTTTTTTAGTGTTTCGCTATGTTAAATGAGTTTAACATAGCGAGACAGTTTTAAAATAAGCAACGGAGATGTCCGTTGCTTATTTTTAAACTGTCTCGCTATGTTAAACTCATTTAACATAGCAAAACACTAAAAAAAGCAACGGAGATCTTGCTTTCTCCATTGCTTTTTTTAAAACACTGTCTCGCTATGTTAAATGGGTTTAACATAGTGAGACAGCTTTAAAATAAGCAACGGAGATCTCCGTTGCTTATTTTAAAGTTGTCTCGCTATGTTAAACCCATTTAACATAGCGAGACAGTTTAAATCGTTATACTAATGGAAAAAGTCCGGCGACGGACCTTTTTCCATTAGTATAACTCGATTTACAACAGGCACGCTGGCCAATCAGCGTGCACGTTTTGGGGGGGTCATGGTATAATTTCTATTATTATTTTTTGTTTTGTTTTGACGTAAGATGAGTTTAAGTTCGCTACTTCTACTACTATTGTCTGATCTGATTAATATACAGTGATTAACTAGAATTATATGGACTGAAAATCTTCCACACAGAGAAGTTTCTTACACTGTTTTGTTTTTGGACCCACTACACTTTAGTGGGTTGCTCTGAGACTTGTTTTTTTATATTAATGCTTTCAGGCAATTTTTCAGCATTTAAATGTACCTGTCATTAATTTTACCTCATTTCCAGTTTATTGGAAAAATTAGAGTGTTTTACATCATTCATTCACTGTCTACAATGTAACATTATCTTTTTTACATTCTTTGCATGTCAGAGTGTGCTTATACAGAACATTATTTGTATTCTTAGTTTTAATAACATAAATGTGTTCAATAATTATTTGAAGATGCATTCTCATAGACATGCCCAAATAAAAATGTCATGGACAGAAGAGATTGTGACATAACTTTAACTGACTGGTGTAGTCATGTTTTGAAGTTATATCTCTAGCCATAGCTATTTCCACAAATGGGCCCTCCAAAATAAATCCACGGACTTTATAATTTCCTTCTTCCTCCTTCAGGTTACATTGACATGGGTAATCAGTGCACAAGTAAGCCAGCACTAATATTTTATATGATCCTGTAAGCAACAGAAAGCTAATGAAGGCTGATACAGATGTAATATGCAAAAAAGAGGGCTGAAGTGCAAAATATCAGAGTGCCATTAAAATGTCCTCAAATACAGAGCTCAGTTATGATTTATTCCAGCATAACAAGTGCAGTGTTAATCTTCATTTATGCTTTACCTTTACCTTTATCTTAAACTGCAGGTAGTGGCTAGTAAAGGATATAGGATAGGAAGCAGATTCCTAATAGAGTTGCTGTAGCCTAGAGATGCTACCATCTGGAACTGTTCCTTCTCTGATTAATTTTCATGAATTGATCTCCTAAAGTTCTCCTTCACCATCCCACTGTAATCCTTATAACAAAGAGTATAAAGCCTAATCAGGACAACTTATAAGTCATCATCATCATCATAATAAGTAGTGTCTTTGCTGTTTCTGGACCTCTCCAAAGCCTTCAGCACTGTCTCTCACAGACTCCTTCTATCCAAACTAACTACCTTAAGTGTTTCCAACTCCGTACTTTTGTGGTTCTCCAGCTACCTCTCTAATAGATTACAGGCAGTTAAATTGCAATCTAATTTATCTCCTTTCTTACATGTACAGACAGGGGTATCACAAGGCTCCATCCTTGAACCTCTATTACTCAATATCTTTATTAATGGCCTTCACTATTCCTCTCCACTCTCTTCAGTAATATAGTATGCTGATGATTCTGCAATCATCTCCTTCACTGAGAATATCTCCCAGCTTCACACCCTCACCCAAAAGTCTCTGCACTCAGTCAAAAAACGGTTAAATTCCAACCAACTTCTGCTCAACCCTAAGACAACTAAACTTCTCCTATTCCTCCCCAAATTTCTTTATTATCTCAAACCTACCTTTACTGTCTCCTCTCTGAATAACACTATCATCTCTGCTGAAACTCATACAAAACGCCTCCATGTTATTATTGATAACCAGCTAAAGTTTGATCTACACACTCAACAGTACATTAAAAAGACACATCAAAAGTTAGGCCTTCTTTATAGACACACAAAAGTCTTCACAAATGCTTTGAGGCTCTCCTTTGTACAATCTTTCTTACTCCCCACACTACTCTGTATAGCCCATATTCTTACATACCTCCAATCCAACCTACTGTCAAAATTGGAACTCACCTACAATGAAATTGCTAGATTTGCCTCTAACCTCCCCTACAGCTCTCACCACTGCCAAGCCTTAAAAGAAACCTGCAGTGGCTTGAATTTCATCATTGGATCTAACTTCTTCAGCTTCTCATGGCTCATTATGTCTTCCATGATCCCTTCTCCTGCCCCTCCCTCTATTACCACTTCCATCCCAACACCCCCAAGTGAGCCCTCTGTCGCACTCAACAGCATCCTCAGGAAGTATATGCGCCCAATAAAAATATCAGCAAACTCTTCTACAGTTACTCTGTGGCAAATGCCTGGAATAAACTACCACTTTGTGTTAGTGCCATCCCAAACCCTAATTCTTTTAAAACAGCTCTCAAAGATGCCCTTCATAATTCATGTTCATGCTCATGCAATCACCCAACTTAACACTATATTCCTCTTTACTCCTCCAATACTCCTATAATACTCTTGCAATAATCTGTCTCTTTCCTTTCCTCTTTCTAATCTACTAATAGTCACTTTTTTATAAGCCTATTGCTCTGTAGACTTAGGAAAGCGATCTGTTCCTTGGGACTTCCTCCTGTATAAAATGTACTTTTTTGATATTATTGGTCTTCTACTCTATTATGCACATATGTGAACTTTCTGTTTAGTTTTCTCCTTCTCAGTACAATATATAACTTTTGGATGTTAATAGGTATTAAGTCATCGGTCATGTTCTAGCTTTTTTTTTTCTTTCTGCTAATGCTAATGGTTTTAGCTTAATCTGTCATTTGATTTCTTTTGCTATAGATAATACTTGTAGCTTTTCTCCGTGGGCCTTCACTGAAAAAGAGATGCTGCCCAGTTGAACTAACCTGGTTAACAAATGTCAAATAAATAAATAAATAAATAAATAAAATCATCATCGTCAACCTTTTTTCACATTTGTAACATGGGGATGGGGTATCGTGCCAGCTCTCACTATCTCTTGATTCAATGCTACTATCATACTTTCTTTTTTTTTTTTTTTTGAAAATGTTTTCATTACATTTTTATAAAACCTAATCTCTACAAAATTTGTAATTAGAAATGCACATACATACTCAAAAGTAAGAAAAAAACTACTCGTATAACTACAGAAGCAAAAAAAAAATAACTATTTACAAGAGTGTCCATCAGCCTTCTAGTCATTGTTACATGTCTGTTCAATTCCAGAATGTCGTTTTTTATTTTTGCTTGTCAAGCAGTTCTTTAAATTTTGTCCATGCATTGAGGCAAGAGGTAATTCTGTTAATTCTCAATCTGATTGTAATAATTTCTAGATGAGTTACTTTGGTTGCTAAACATATAAATTCTTTAAATGAGAGAGTACATTCATTTTTTCAGTTTTGTGTGATCACTTTTGTGGAGATGGTCATTACAGTCTAAAATATGTTCAAATCATAGTACAATCAAAGAACATGTGTTGCCAATCTGCTTTAAGTTCTTTCTTGCATCTCCAACAAAGTTGCTTTTTCTGGCACATTAATTCAGTTTTATGAGGAATGAAGAAGGACCTATGTAAAAACTTCCATGTAAACAAATGCCATCTAAGAGATGAAGTAGTATGCTTAGATGATAATAGAATTTTTTTGTCTTCTTCACTTGGTTTTCTATTATTGATTTGGGTAAAATAGTTCCAATATGTATGATTACATGTTTTAGTTTCCCTCTTTACCACTTTATACAACTTCAACAAGAGACCATGCCCCAAAAAATTTTGTTGTAATAAAAATATGACATATTTAATCAGTTTTGAGACATGTAACATTGGTTGCATTGACTTAATTCCCCTTCTATATATAGTCTACAAGATTGTATATCTAACCACATATCTTTATCTGTATTATATTTATTCCTAATGTAATCTACTGAGTGTTATTTTTCATCTTTCATTAACTGAAACCAGTATAACAAGTTATTTTCTTTAAAGGCAGTCATTGTTTCTACATTTGAAGTAATTATTTTACTTTGAGTATATGCTATAGGAAACATAAGGAAAAATCCATGCTTTTTTTATAAGCCAGATTTCTGTATATAAAATTTCTAAAAGTATTTAATATAGTCAAAATTAAGTATTAGTCACTTGTTTGCTGACTTCCCCTATAATGTAATCCTTTATTTATTTTATTATTTTACATTTGTTGACTGGGCTAGTCCAACTGGATATATGTCCATTTTCAGTAGAGGCCCGTGGAGAAAAACTCAAAGACAGATCCATTATACCAATAGGTATAAGGTTATAAATTCAAAAACAGTGTTTGTAAGGTTACAATCAAGTTAACATAGCAGGTGATACAAAACATTTTACAGTACATTGCAAATCAATATTTACAATAATATAGAACAAGATATTCACATGAGGTAGACTGAACTTTTTTTCAAGTTTACAATTCCTGAGAAGGTTGCATAAGAGTATTTACAACATATTGAAAAAGATATTCATGTGAGGTAGATCATAACTGTATGCAGGTTTATAATGCTTGCAAAGTTTGCAGTAAAGAGCATTGAATTAAAGTCAGAGTGGAGTTAGGAGAAATTTAGTCACAGAGGTAATGGGTTAGTCAGAGTTAGTGCAAGGGCATAGCCAGTGTGTTCTAAGGTATATTTTGAGTTTTTGTTTAAAGTGGGGTAGGGAAGGAAGTGAAGTAAGATCACTAGGTAGAAGATTCCAGTATTTCTCAGTTGTGTTTGAGAAAAGAGAGTTACCTGCCATGTTGTTAGACTTACTAATACTAAGTAGAATTTTGTTAGTAGAGCGTAAGGTATTAAGATTTTTATACGGAATAATGAGGTTTGAGAGTATAGGAGTGTTGTAAGGCTGGTTGAGGATCTTATGAGCAATGGTAAGTTGGTTAAAACGAAGCTGATTTTGCAGTTCAAGCCATCCTAGTTGTTTTAGATTCTGACAGTGATAAGTTCTAATGCGATTACTAGTAGCAAATCTGGCAATGTTATTGTAAGATGTAGTTAGTTTGAGAAGATTTGTCTTGGATAGGTTGGTGTTAATTGGTGAGGCATAGAGAAGTGTTGAGATTAGATGAGAGTGGGCAATAGTAGTTCTGGCTGTTGGAGTGAGAAAATATTTGATCCTGTATAGGGAGCCCATTTTTCTGTTGACTGCTTTTATAGTGTTATTAATATGGGTATCGAAGCTGAGGTAATTGCCTATAGTAATTCCTAGGAGTTTGGTGGTAGAATCAGGGGATATGAGGGTGCCATTGTTAGAAATAACAGAGAAATCTAAAGGCATGGATTTAAGGGTAGAAGTAAAGAGAAGGAGCTTTGTTGTTTTGGGATTCAAGAGGAGGCAACATTTTAAGAACCATGTCTCTACTTCGTTAAATATTTTCTGAGTTAGGGATTGTAGTTCAGATGATGATTCAGCAGCACAGATTAAAGTTGAATCATCTGCATACTGTATGCAGGTTGCCTGAGGAATAGCTAGGTAGAGATCATTGATAAATATTGAGAATAAGAAAGGGCCTAGAATGGAGCCCTGAGGGACACCCAGTGAGACTGGAAGGTGGGATGATAGTTTATTCTCCCAGAGCACAGCCTGTTGCCTGTTGCTGAGGTAGGAAGTAAACCATTGTATAGCCATAGTATCAAGAGAGAGTGATTTCAGAATATTTATAAGTAGGGAGTGGTTTACCATATCAAATGCTTTTGAGAGATCAGTAAATAGAGAGGAAGAGAGAACATTGTTATTGCGGTTTTTGTTTATGGTATCAGTAAAAGATAAGAGGGCAGTAGTAGTATTGTGGAATGGCCTAAAGCCATGTTGGCTTTCATCAAGTATGTTATGTTGAATTAAATGGTTTAGAAGCTGATGATGAATACATTTTTCCGTTATTTTTGCTAAGGGGGATAGTAGGGCTATATGTCGATAGTTAGAGTATTCATTTGAGTTGCCACCTTTGTGTAGGGGGATAATATGTGAGATTTTCCAAATGTCAGGGATGCTTCCCTCGTTAGTAGTTCTATTAATCAGGATGGATATTGGGTAAGCTGCTTCTTTAGCTGCTTTTTGCAGATATTCGGCTGGGATCTGGTCAGCAGAAGGAGTACAAGGCTTAAGTTTTAGAATGAGTTTATAGATAAAATTAGTTGAGGTGGGTAGAAATCGGGAGGTAGGAAGAGAGCTGGGAGAAGAGTTAAGAAGACTGGATCTATCAGGAGCTAGTTGACTGGCTAGTGATTGCATAGCCTCTGTGAAGAAGGAATTGAAAGCATTAGCAGTTTGGAAAGGAGTCTCATGTGTTGCACCTGTTGGGGTTTGTGTTCTGGAGTGATCTGGATAAAGGAGTCTATTGATACTTGCCCAGAATCTTTGAGGATTGTTTTGGTTTGTTTGCTGCATTTTACAGTAAAAGTTTTTTTGCCTGAGAGAATTTCTTTTTTTGTCATGTTTCTCATATGCCTAAAGATTTGTTGATTTGATGTATTTTTGGTAGTTCGCCACCTAGACCAGGCTTTATTTCTGAGGAAGATTTTTTTCTTGGTTTCATTTGTAAGCCAGGGGACAGGTTTGGACCTAGTTCTGATAGTACGTTTAGGTGCATGCTGGTCTAGGATTTCTAAGAACTTATAGTTAAAGTATTTGACAGCCTGTTCAAGTGGGAGGGTTTTTAATTGAGACCAATCACAGGCACTGAGTTCACTCTGGAAAAGGTGTTGGTTAAATTGCTTGTTGGTCCAAATAGTCCTATATGAAGTTAGGTGAGAGGTATCAAACTTTTGCCTGATTATATAGGTCAAAGAATGGTCACTTACATCATCTGGAAGGATACCAGCTGTGTAATTTTGGTGGTAGTTATTAATAAGGATCCAATCCAAAGTGCTTTCTTTTTTGTTTGGTTTGTGTATTCTTGTTGGGGAGGTAATGGACTGAGAGAAGCCTTGAAGGTTAATATGAGAGGTAGGATGTTCAGTATTGATATTCTTCCAATCTATATTAAAGTCTCCTAGGATTATAGTTTCTTGTGGGAAGGATGTTGAGACCCAGCTAAGAATATCCTCTAGTGTACTGATATTGTTTCCAGGAGGTAGATAGATACAGAAGATATATAAGGATTTACTAGAGTTAAGCTGTAATTTGTAAATAAGGACTTCAGCATGGTTGTCTTTTGGTGGGTTATAGGGTATAGAGGTGACTTGTAGTCCATCCTTAAAAAGAAGAGCTACAGCCCCTCCCTTTCTTTTTGTATGGTGAAGTCTAAATATGTTATAACCTGGTGGGATAATTTCATTATCATGTTTAGGTTTTAGCCAAGTCTCTGTCAAATATAAAATATCAAAAGAGTGTACATCAAGGAGAGCATGAAGATGGGGAACTTTGTTAGTCACACTTTGGATATTGAGATGTGCAATGAGGAGATAGTTGGGGTGTTTGTTGGGGATGAGAGGAATTGAGGGCTAGTTGGTGAGATGTCCAGTGGATAGGACATTATGTGGGCCAGGATTAGGATGTATGCCTCCATCCTTTAAGGAATGCTTTTTTAGTGAAAGCAAAAGATAATGTATGTCACTAATTTGGTATCGGAATTTCTTTGAATTCTCTAGAATCCTGGTTGCAGATATAGGTTCATTATCAGTCAATGTCAAGATTTCATCTGCAAACAACTGAATTTAGTAACCAAAAGAAACTGTTATTTAATATAAGATAATTATTAGTATATATATTACAGTTAGAATGCATAAAAACGTTTCCTAAAATTTCTTTCCATCTAGCTGTATAAGTGTTATTGATCCAAAGATATATTGTTTTCATAACTGATGATAAAGAATATCATTCTATGCCTGGTAGTCCTACTCTTCCTACTTCCCATTCTCTTATATGATGATTTAATTCAATTCTTGGTTTGCCAGGGAACCAAAGAAATTTCAAAATTAAAATGTTAAAATCTTTAATACAGGTTTTCAAAGGAGGTAATGTTAATGATTGACTAATATACAGGGGTTTTATTAAACAATCATTTTGATGATAGAAAGTCTTTCTTCCATGTTAAGGTAATTTTGTTCCATTTGTCTATTATATTTTTTATCTTATTTATACAATCAGTATAATTATAATTTACTATGGGGGGGGGTTTCAGTAATCCTCCATGTAAGACTAACTAAGTCACACTCAGAAACGGCTGCCTAAGAGTATGACGTCAGCGCACCATGCATATACATGAGGGCATGCTGACTCAACTCCAAGGCTAACATGGAGCATGTAGAAGTGCAGGGGGCATGTCAGACTGCCGAGCAGTCTAAATATCCACGCCCCTGCAAGTTCCTTAATCGGCAAATGTCAGCAGATATGAGCAAGTCCGCTCAAATGTGTATATCCCCAACACTACAATCCCCCACATACAAAACCCCTGTACAAATGAAATAAAAAGTAAAAACAATTTTTTTTTTATTATTCCCGATATAGCTGCCCGTATTTGCGTGTGTGTGCACGGGTGTGCCCACTGCTTAGCTACAGTTAGCAGTTTAGACATGGAAGAGGATAATAAACCACTTATATGCAAATTAAGCCAAATAATAATAGTGTAGTGGTAGAGCCTTCGCAAAAAGAGGAGGCATTCCCGGTTCAAGTCACACCACCCCCTTTCCATTTTCAGTAGGAAGTCTGTGCCTAAAAATAATTCCTGACATTTACCTTTTAAATTTTATTAAAATGCATTGAAATGGTCTATGTAGTAGTGAATGATATTTAAAATATATATAAGAAGGTGAAACAGTCATGCATATTAAGGAATGCAGAAATAACCTATCTTAAGCAATGTGAAGCACTACTAAGCAACGTTTACCAGTATTAAGCACATTTAAGAATAATAGCCCATAGCTAAGCACTGCTATAACTAGTGCAATGGCTTTGCACGGAGCTGCGCATCGCGCTAACTAGAGAAAACAAAACATGTTTGCGTGGAGCTGCACACCGCACAAACTAGCTTAACGGCGGGCAATGTCGGGCAACGTAGAGCAACATTGGGCAAAGTTGAGCAAAGTGGCATAAACACAGCCACACCTCCTAGCTGGTCAAGCCAGTAGTAAAATAAAAAGTAATAACAGGCCTCGAACCCGGGATACTGTGCACTATAATCACAGTACATAACCACTAAGCCATGACATCTTTTGCTGTTCATGCACTGTCAACATACATATACATATTAATCAAAGTTTACTCAGTGCTAAGCAGGTGTGCACTCAGCTGAGAATTTTCTAAACCGGCCAATCACAAATAAGTGCAGGAAATGTGGCATATTTAAGCTCCATAGGCAGGAATAATCTCCATAACTGGTTGTAGCTCCCATCTGCAGTCAGAATGGCAGGTGCTGGAGAGGGCTCTCATTTTCGAGTGCAACGGTGGGGCATTGAGGAGTCAAAACTGATGGCTTGGCTCCTTTTCCATCATCATGATGCAAGATTACGGCAGGGCCAGTTCCAAGGCATGGAGTACAAAGCGGAATATTGGAACCGTCTAGCACATTATCTCACCAGTGCCACAGGCATCTCTTGGACTGGTGAGCAGGTCAGACACCACCATGCAGACCTGAAGAGATGGAAGCAGGACCAACTGAACCAATGGATATAGGAGGCCCGTGGAAATGACAATGCCCCACTACTGAGTAGGTAGCTATGGAATGGAGTATGTAAGAATTGCTATTGTAGTCTATATAATGGACAGGTATGTCTCAATATCCCTTCATTTACTTCACAGCTGCAGGTGTCCGTGCTGCGAATCAGCAAGCCTATGCAGATAGGCTGCTAAGGCTGCACCACCAGGCAGGTTAGTAATTATTCTGCATGTATTGTTATATAAAATAACTGAGAGAGATTGAAAAAGATTGTTGTAGCCCAATAATAGGTTCATAGGTTCATACTAGGCTGTCTGCCCTAGGGCATTTATAAGCCTAGCCAAAGTGTCTTTGGCTTTTGCCACCCTTTTTAAATTAATTTTGCTATGCCCTTTTTCGAGGTTAGTATACTGTGCCTCTGTCTAACAGTGACACAGAAGTGATACCCGGGGTAAACCTACGATCTCCCATCCACTCATCAAGATTCCTCTTTAAGAGAGTCAATGAGGGACTCTGCCTAACCTGGACTGGGATTTTATTCCAGAGTGAAGGGAGCCTCTGGGTTATGAATCTGTCCCTCCAGCATGTCCTATTTATTTCAGTGCTGAGGTTCAAGTCTCTCGAGAGCGTAGCTTGATGGGATTTGGATTTTCTGAGGTGCAGCATGTCTATTAATTCCGGGCTGGACATGGCTTTATACATCAGGCACAGATCGCCTCTGAGCAGGCGGTATGCCACTGAGTAGAGCTGGAGTTTCTTTAGCCAGGCAAAATATGGCATCTGTTTGAGCCCTTTGATCCTCTTGGTGAGGTACTTTTGGGGTCTTTCCAGTTGCTGTAGGTGTCTGGTAAGGTACATCCCAAAAGGGGCATTGTACTCAATTATTGGCCTGATGAGGGATGAGTAAAGAGGCACGATGACCTCCCCTGGTCTAGATGTGAATCACTTCATGATTAGGTGGGCTATATCAAATGTTTTTCTAACCACTTTGGCCACATGGTTGTCAAATGAGAGATTGCTATCAACTTGGGTCCCCAGGTCCCTAATTACTTCTTCCGTACTTAATGGATTACCACCTATGTGGTAATTTGTGGGCACTTTGTTTTTGCCAAAGAGGATGACTATACACTTTTTGGCATTTAGCTTGAGGCCATGTCTCTGGCACCAGTTGTCTGTTTCTATTAGGCCCTTTTGGAGGATGCTTGTGTCGGCTGGAGAGTCAATTATGGCGCCCAGTTTTCAGTCATCTGCGAACTTGGTCAGCCATAGTCATTCCGTGTTGGCCTGTACCTCCGAGAAATATATACCGAACAAGAGAGGTCCCAGGACTGAGCCTTGTGGGACACCACTTGTAACTGGTTTGGAGTCTGAAATGGCTCCAGCAATTCTATCTATGTGGGTTCTGTCTTTGAGCCAGTTTGCAACCCATCTAGTGACATAGGGGTTTATATTTAAGCTGGTGAGCTTATCTATAATGCCAGAGTGGGGTATTGTATTGAAGGCTTTTGTGAGGTACAGGTAGGCTGTGTGGACCACCTTCCCCTCGTCAATGGCCATGGTGACTGTTTCAAAGAAATCAACCAGGTTTAAGAGGCAGGATCCGCCCTTAACAAAGCCGAACTGGGTAGGATCCAGTGTCTGTAGGTCCCCAATATGTTTATTTATGAGGTTCATGATGATCCTTTCCATAGCTTTGCAGACAAGCTAGTCAGGCTTATGGGGCGATAGTTTCCAGGATTTGTTGCGGCACCACCTTTGTGGAGAGGGACCACTGTTGCTGTACGCCACTCTTTGGGTACAATATCCTGTAGTAAGGCTGAGACTGAACAGTAGTTTTATGTTTGGGTTTAGCTCTTCTTGGAGTTCATGTAGGATGCAGCCCGGGACACCGTCTGGTCCCATTGATACTGTGTTTTTTGCTTTGGAGAGGGCAGCTCTTACCTGAGCATTTGAGATGTCAGGGGGGCAGCACACTGCTGGGATAGATATTTGCCCTTTTGATGGGGGGGGAGAAGTTTGCGCTGAACCTGTCAGCTAGGATGTTGGCATTGTCTATGGGTTTGGTGTATTTTTTGTCATTTTGGATTAATTTTGAGCATATCTCGGAATTCCCACACAGGTTCCTGACATAACTAAAGAAAGCCTTGTGATTATCCTTAGTGTCCTGTGCAATTTTTCTCTCAAAGCTGGCTTTAGACGATTTTATGATTGCCCGTAGTTTTTTGCTAATACTGATCAGAGATTTATTTATTTTTATTTTTATTTTTACATTTGTTGACCGGGCTAGTCTAACTGGATATATGTCCATTTTCAGTAGAGGCCCGGGGAGAAAAGCTCCAGGAAAAAACATACAATTAATAGAGAAAAACATAAAAACATTTTTATACAGCAATATATTTATACAAACAATTAATAGAGAATAGTATAGAAGCAGTTTTATACATCAATAATTATATGATTAAGGCAGATTTATACTGCAACAAATTTAGCCTAAACATGTATGCTAAAGAAATTGTAAAAGTATATAAGAATAGTAGTATGTAAATACTGGAAGCAAGTCTTTAGAAGGATGTACTACTAACACTTATTTCTATGTGAGAGAAAGGGTATAGAAGTAATCTAAGAAGATTGTAATAGAAGAAAGGTAAAAGATTAGAGTCAAGAGAATGCTAGTCAGGGTTAGAACATGGGCATAACCAGTGATTTTTGAAATATAGCTTTAGATTTCTTTTAAAAAGTGGGAGAGGACAGAGATGTAAGGTCATGTAATTGATTCCATACTTTTCTGACAGAGTTAGAGAACAAGGAATCACCTGCTAAGTTTTTAGATTTAGTAATTTGCATAAGCATTTTGTTAGAGGAGCGTAAATTTTTGAGATTACTGTATGGTATAATGAAGCTAGAGAGTGTAGGAGTATAATGGGGTTGATAAAGGGCCTTGTATGTTATTGTAAGTTGCAGAAATTGTATCTGATTAAGAAATTCTAACCAGCCTAGTTGTTTCAGATTAAGACAGTGATGAGTTCTAAAAGGGAGGTTGTAGCGAACCTGGCAATGTTATTATAGGATGTTGCTAGTTTGTGAAGGTTCTTTTTAGAGAGGTTGGTGTAAATGGGAGAGGCATAAAGAAGAGTTGAGAGTAAATGAGTTCTAGCTATAGTGGACCTGGCCAGTGGTGTAAGAAAAGGTTTAATTCTGTAGAGGGATCCTAATTTATGGTTAACTGATTTTACTGTGGCATTAATGTGGGTATCAAAGTTAAGATTGTTATCAATTGTGATTCCTAACAGTTTAGTGGTTAGATCAGGAGAAATAAGGGTGCCATTATTAGATATGATACTAAAGTGTACGGGGGTAGTCTTTTGGGTTGGTGTAAATAGTAAAAGTTTAGTTTTGTTGGGGTTTAGTAGGAGGCAGCGGTCAGAGAACCAGTTCTCTACTATATTAAAAGCTTTTTGTGTATGAGCCTGAAGTTCAGCTTGAGAGGTGGCTGCACAGACTATAGTAGAGTCGTCTGCATATTGAATACATGTGGAGAGAGGGATGGCTAAGTGGAGGTCATTGATGTAGATGGAAAACAAGAGAGGGCCTAAAATGGATCCTTGTGGAACACCTAATGTAATGGGCAGAAGGTTTGATAGTCTATTTTGCCAGAGTACAGCCTGCTGTCTGTTATCTAGATAGGATGTGAACCAGTTCATTGAAAGTGGATTCAGTGAGTAGGACTTTAGGATGTGAAGAAGGATTTGGTGATTAACCATGTCAAAAGCTTTTGATAAATCAACAAAGACTGCTGAGGAGAGGATATTTTTGTTGCGGTTCTCGTTGATACAGTTAGTGAAGGAAAGCAAGGCAGAAGAGGTACTATGGAAAGGTCTAAATCCATGTTGACAGTTAGCTAGTAGGTTGTGATAGAGAAGGTGGTTCATTAGCTGTTTGTGGACACACTTTTCCATTATTTTTGCAAGTGGAGAGAGCAGGGCTATAGGACGATAGTTTGACGTGTCGTTGAGCTACCACCTTTGTGTAATGGGATAATATGGGAAACTTTCCAGATGGATGGGATAATACCTTCGATATGGTTCGATTTATCAATATGGAGATGGGATAAGCTATGACTTTAGATGCTATTTGCAGGAATTCAGCTGCGAGTTTATCAGCAGAGACGGTTGTTGCTTTTAGCTTTTGGAGAAGGGATCAAATATATGATGTTGGTACTGGTTCTAACTTGAATACTGGGGTGACTTGGAGGTTGAAGTTTGTAGTTGTGAGATATTGGCGGAAAGTTGGCTAGCCAGAGTTTGGATAGTATTGGTAAAGAAAGAGTTAAAGGCATTTGCTGTTTCAGTTGAGTTTTCAGGATTAGCACCTGAGGGGATGGGGGTAATAGTTGCACCTGGATAAAGAATTTTATTAATAGTAGACCAAAACTTCTGAGGTTCCTTGAGGGAGGATTGTTGTAGGTGGAGATAGTAGTTCTTTTTATCTAGTAGGATGGCTTTTTTAGTGTTATTTCTTTGCTGTCTGAAGGTTAGATGATCTGTAGAGTTCTTAGTAGTTCGCCATTTAGCCCAAGATTTGTTTCTATGAATGATTAGTTGCCTGGTATTGTATGAGATGCCTTCCCTTTTTGGGATTTTGCTCTATCATGTAGTAGCTTCCTCCTTCTATTGTATAGTTTGTTTATGGCTGGGGTCCACCAGACAGGATGTCTTCCTTTGGAGGACTGGGTCTTGGTTTTATTTGGGATTGCATGATCCATGCATTCCTGAAGGTGTTCATAGAATGTGTTTATAAAGGATTCTGTGGTCTGGGCCTTATTTTCCACAGGCCAGGGGGCTTTGAAGGATTCCCCCTCAGTTTTGAGGAGTGTGAAATGTGCTTTAGAGAAGTTTTTCACTGTGGTTTTCTAGGCAGGGGGTGGGGTCGGGATGTGAATATCCAGTGAGATTAGTTTATGGTCTGATTTTACCAGTGAGGGATACACTTCTGGTCTGGAGCATAGAGTCCCCATGTTGGCGATGATCAGGTCCAGTATGTTATCCCCTCTTGTGGGAGTGGTAACAAGTTGTTCCATAGCATTTGAGTTTATAAATTCCAGGAATCTTTGGGCTAGGGTGTTGGAGCTAGAGTAATGCTCCCAGTCTATGTTTGGGTAGTTGAAGTCACCCAATATAATGGTGTTTGGAGAGACCTTCATATTTTCCAGTGTTCTCAGGAAGGCCGAGTGGGGTTCCTGGGTTTGGGAGGGTGGTCTGTAGCAGGCTATAAACTGGAAGGCAGTTTTACCCACTTTTAGTTGCACATAGATAGTCTCTGATGCTTTGTGCTGTGCCACCAACCTGGAGGTGTGGGTATCTTTGACAAATATTGATACTCCCCCTCCTTTTGTGGTTCGGTCCAAGTTTTGTGGCCGAAAAGCATGGTATGAGGTATACCCTGGTAGTGCTGGGGTGCTCTTGGGAGCCTTGAACCAGGTTTCTGTTACTGCACAGATATCGATGTTCTCCATGCTAAGGAGAGTTTCGAAAAGTGCATCTTGAGGTTTAGACTTCTGGCGTTGAGTAGCATTACTCTTAGTTTCTTATCCCTTGTGATACATATGGAGGTGGGTTTATCTTTTGAGCCTTGCCTAAAAAAGGCACTATGGGGGTGGCAAGAGCCTTTGCCAATATCTGAAAGCCCAGAGGTGACAGGTGCAAGCCGTCCCTAGCGAAGCAATTAAGGCATAATAAGCCCTGAATAATTTCTCTGCATGTACTGTTATATAAAATAAGTGAGAGAGCCTGAAAATGAGTGTTGTAACCCATTAATAAATGTATAATATGTCTTGAATAAGTCCTCTGCATGCACTGTAATATCAAATGAATGAGAGAGCCTCCAGAAAAGTGTGTAATGTAATTAATAAAGGTATAATTCCAGGAGTGTGTCTGTGTCACTTACTTCGAAATGTTGTTGTACTCTTGCATTATATAAATAGCACTGTTATATTAAGCGCTGTCAACCCACACTTGGCCAGGCCTATATAAAGTGGATGAAGGGATTGCCAGCAGCTGTGAAGCATATATACAGTCCTCAACTGTTGGTTAATGGCTGGCATGCATAAGTAAATCTGGCACACGGGTAGCTTGTTAATGTATTCTCCAGAAATGTCAGTGTACTGCTAGAAATGTAGTGGGCTGCAGAAATATAACTGATAATGTCATCTGAACACATCCAGATATGTAGATATATAAATATAAATAAAATATATAAACACATAGAAGTAACATCTGCATCCTGGACAGTTAGTATGTCAGATGCAGGTCAGGTATATAAGGAACTAGCCAAACCCATTACACAACTTAATGCACGTTGCCTAGTGTAATAATTCATGTAGGGGATATACACCTTCAGTCAATAGGAATGAAGTGTAAACTATAAGTACATATAAGATGTTAATGGAGGTATATTTTTACACCCTACTGTATGTGCATAAACAATGCAATTCCACACCTCAATGGGTATGTCTAATCTCAAAGCATTTGTTGGGACATATGTCCTATTGTTTTATAAATATCTGCATTTACTTTGATGCATGTGCACTGTTCAAACACCACAATCTTGGTGGCCTGTTGCCACCAACAATCCTGCATGCTGTTGGAATGTCCACTGTTGTTCTATATATGCATGTGTTATGCTTGCTGTTCAACTGTTGGAACTCTGGTGTGTTGGATTAATGAGAATACCACTGCATGGTGTTACAACTAATTTGGAATGCTGCTGGCTATTACTAACTCATATTGTCATTAAATCCTATTAAACATAGAACGTATGGAAAGGCCGGTCCCAGCGGACCCACCTGTCCCACCTCAGCTGGCGATGGCACCTGGCAACAGCAGGTCCGGTGCCCAGCCCGGGACCTCCTCCTCTGTTGGCCCTGTGCCACCTTCAGGTGGAAGAGCTGCAGGGGATGGGGCTTATCCCCCCTGTGCAAGTGTTCATAGGTTCATAGGTTCATAGGTTTATACTAGGCTAACTGCCCTAGGGCATTTATAAGCCTAGCCCAAAGTTATGTGGCTTACGCCGCCCCTTATGTTAGAAATACTGTGCCCATTAGTTTGTTGTGCCTATGTCCAGTAGTGACACAGAGATGATTCCCGGGGTAAACCTACGATCTCCCATCCACCGGTCAAGATTTCTCTTGAACAGAGCCAGCAAGGTGCTCTGCTGGAGGAGAGCCACCTATCACCTTCCAAACGGTCTGGGCTGTGGTGCATAGGGAGATCCATCGTTCAGTCGCTGGTCTTCTACGCCAGCTCGAGGCAAGAGTGGCATGACTCATGGGTGAGCCTGGCCCTCCTACACAGCCCCCAGCACAGCCACCCTCTGGGCTGTGAAGGTGCAGTGGTGACTGCCCATGGGTGGGGATCTCAGTTCCACTGTTGCCATCTGTAGGCTCATGGGCTTGCAATTTCCAAACATCCTACCCCGTCAATGGTGTTCACCCACCCCATGTGTCATCTTCCCCCCTGTATGCGTCTTGTTTGTTTTGTCTGTGTACCTCCCCAACCTACCTCCCCAAATATACCTAATTCCCCTACCTGACATTTCACTCTCACCTGAAAGAAAAAAATGGGCATTCTGCACCCACAAAAAAATTACGCCCCATACATAGCTGCCCATTTAGCACACATGTCTGCTGGACACATAAACTGAAATATAATTGGCAGTACAACATACTTTGTTGTCCTCACCCCTCTCTCAGGGGTGGAAGGTTTCAAAATTCCCTCCAAATTTCTAGTATACGCACAGCTGTTGCTGTTACAAAAATGGGCAGCCATGGACCTTCCCAACACCTGTCCTGCACATCCCTAGCTTTTTTTACTACTGTCTTTCCCTCTTTGTGCCCCTTTTTCACCACTTTCCTATCTCTCCATTTTCTTTTCTTTCAAAGAAGTTAGCATGGGGGTTAGAGGGAGTAAGCATTTTTAAGCAGTAGTTAGCAGGTTTGCGCCAGTGTGTGCATGTGTGCGCTTAGCTAAGTATTGCTAAGCATCATGCAAACCCACACAAACCCACTTACAACTGCTTAAAAGTGCCTTAGTCACCCTGCATGTGAGGGCCCTTGTTCTGCTCAGCAGCAAAATAAAACACCACTATCAGTCTCGAACCCCGGACCTTGGACAGACTAAACTGCATGAAGTACCACTAAGCCACAGTAGATATATAGCAGGTTGTTGCTGAAATATGTATATCATGCATCAGAATGAGTGAATGTAAATGAAAGATAGGAATGCCATAACACAAAACCTGTTGTGTGGAACTTTACCAGCAGTTGTTGTGGAATTGCATTACATGACTGTGATAACAGAACCAGACATTCTAGCAGTAAATAATGTTGCAGCAGCACTTTACAACCCTCACACAGTATCATAGCAGGACAATCCCCACCCAAACATACAAAATACCTGTGTGTTCAGGGTCCAGCAAGGATGTAGGTAGGCATACTCAGCACTGGAATTGTCCAGATTTCATGAGCATCCTGTGCTAATGTCAACAATAAAAAAGCACCAACTGTGCAGAAGTGAGTACATTAATATTCACAGTATAGGAGTTCACAAACAGTTTATGTGCCAAATGAATACATCTCAATAACTACGTATGTATGGCATCCAAATGTATACGTAGAAAAGGAACTAAATACTCCCATGTATCTTGTGTTAACATTTGTAGGGGTGAGTACAACTCTACACTGACAACTGTGTACTAGAAGTGGCAACATTCAGGTCTGAGTACAACATTCAAATCACTGGCTACACCCCTAGTGTCAGATATAAGAAGTATAACCAACCTTCTGACTTACACAATGGTGTCCACAGCAAAAAAGCATGGTCCCTACTTTGGAAAGCTGAAAGGGCTATGCATACCTAACCTAGCAATTTATAGCATTGGGTTGCTATGACATTGAGTACTGCTATTACCACACAGCAGGCTGCATGCAATTACCAAATGGTGGCCACCAATTGGTGCAGAGGCCATCACATGCACATGTGCAGATACCTATAAAAGTAGACTGTACTTGCTGTCCACACATGCAATCATTTCATTGCAGCCATGGAGAGAGAGAGAGAGAGAGAGAGAGAGACAGACACGGACAGACAGACAGACACAGACAACAGCAGCAGCAACAGCCAAAAAAAATGAGATATTAAAAAAAATATATATTTAAAAAAAAATAAAGATATAAATAAAAATAAATAAATAAATAAATAAATACCATACACACAGAACTGGCAAATATAAATTCATACAAAGGAAAGGTATGTAGCAGATATGTATTCACTGGCATGTAGTAGATGTTTTTGAAGAGTACTCTACATAGTTTGAATCATCCATATGTGGCAGCAGTATGTACCTATGCACAAATGCCCTGCATAACTACTGGCATGGAGACACCAGTGTGAAGCTGTGTGCAGTAGGATATGACTGTGACATATGTAGTTCAGCATTAAATGTCAAACATCTGATCCATGTTATCTGTGATCTGTACAGTAGTGTGTACAATGTCTGTTTGTGGGAGTAGCGCATACGGTTATATAAACATGGATGTCACAGAGTAACAAATGCATGATAGTCATATTAATGTGTAGCTTAGCATTGGCAACAGCTGTACCAGGCTAGTATGTTAATCTAGCATTCACAGCTATATATACACCCTCTAATATTACTGTGTGCTCACATGTGACACCTGTGCATGTTGCAGCAAGGCCCAACAGGTCAGCCGTGAGGTACACAAACTTACAACAGTGTGGACCTTGTGAGTGTATGGCACACAAATATGGAGAGATCTGTCTGTGTCGGATATATTAGCATCTGTACATGTGCATAGAGCAAGGGACATACTGCAACGGTTCGTGAAAGGTGGACATATATATGTTTTTGAAGGTTGTTATGTGCATATGTCTATGTAGGTTGTAGTGTGTGGCAAACAAGACAGCATACAGTGCTGTTATATGACATGTGGTGGTTAAACGCTGTGGGTATGATTCATCAAGTTTGTATTGTTGCAGACAGTGAGGCCTGCTAAAGCTACATGGGCTGAGAACACCTTCAATGCATTCCACACAACACTGTGCAATATTATGACATAACGGTATACCTCACAACCTTTGCATAATTGATGTCCCCACCATGAAAGGTAAACTGTATATGTGCCTATATGTATATCTACATGTACACCAATGGATGTTTATATGTATGCGTGTGTGTGTGTATATATATATATATATATATATATATATATATATATATATATATATATATATATGCGTGTGTGTGTGTGTGTGTGTGTGTGTGTGTGTGTGTATATATGCCTGGTGACAAAGCCATGGACCCAAGCTTACTGTTGACACTGCATTGACATACCTTCTTGCAAAGACTCTGTACCCATGAACTACCACATAGGTGGTAGTCTACTTAACACCGAAGGTGTGATAAGAGACCATGGAACACAGGTGGACAGTAGTTACCCCTTTGATAATCACAGTGCCACACTAGTCATGTCAACTATCTATGTGGCACACGTCATCACAAAAGGTGTGTCATCCAGGGAAATATAGGTCAATGTTTCCCTCTACTCATCATACATAATGCCCCATTATTGAGTACAATGCTCCATGTGGTATGTACCTCCCAAGACATCTACAGCAACTGGAAATGACACAGACATACCTCAGAAAGAGTAATACCGGTCTCAAACAGATGCCCTATGTAGACCATTTCACAAACCCACAGCTAGACTGTGTTGCATACCGCCTACATAGAGGTGACCTCTGCCTAACATACTAAGCTATGTCAAACCCAGAGGTGTTGGACATGCTCCATGTAGACAGATCACAATCCCTACGAGCTACACGCTCTAGGGACCTAAACCTTGTGACCTCAATAGACAGCACATGCTGGAGGGATAGATTCCTATCTCAGAGACATCCCATACTCTGGAACAAACCACCTATCAATAGCAAGCAAAGCCCCTAATTAGCTGTCATCAGAAATAATCCTGATGAATGTATGGGAGATAGGAAATACACCCCAGGAATCACCTCTGTGGCTCTGCTTGACAGGTCCACGTGAAACGTACTTACCTGTGTGTCAAAGGCCAGGGTAGCATATGGCTAGACTTTTATAGGCGCTAGGGCCAATAGCCTATTACCTACCTATGAAGTGATAAACACCCACATGTACTTGTTGCAATAATCGCTATGTGAGGTTGACTGAGTGTGATGGTGAATGTGCTGGTGAATGTGTTAGAGTTCGGTATATGTGTGATAGCTTAGTGGGAAACTGTTTTTGTCATGGTATTATGTGTCCTAGCTGTGTTCCCAGCAAAAGATGTGTACACAATTGCTAAGCTAAGTAATAGTCTTGTACCAGACATTGTGGCCACTGACTGGCACACAGCAACCGTTACACTCCACACAGCTGGTGCCACAATGTATGACAGGGACTATTGCCCTACACACCTCACTGGACTGTTCTTCATGGCTATAGGGCACATCATCATGGACATCATTCTCCGAGTCTTTTTTGTGCTCCAGTCCTTTGATGCGAGCTGGGTTGGTCTTGTTGGAGCCACAGCATGCCCCTACACCTGTTGAACACCTTTTATACAGTCGCCAGAGTAGTTGATGATGACACGGGGTTCCACACAGCCTACATTGTCCTCTCGCTGCCTTTTAGCACCATTCTCCATTCTGGTATTGACAACATACACATCCACCTGCACATCAACACATATGTCTCAGGATGTTATGCAAAGTGGCTAATGGACGGGACACACAAACTGAGGGTGGCATACCATATCACATATTGCATTCCAGTTACACCTGGCATTCCACAGTCCTCAGTCATGGGGCCCACATATTCGGTATATGCTTCTCTGTGGTACAGGCTACCACTGAGGGGACTTCCCTGCCTAGCTTTACAGACAACTGCATACCCAGTATCGTTGTTGATCCACCAGCTGATACAGACCCCATCCATATGGGTGTCACTGTGATGGATACCTGATATGGGCATCATGGCCTCAACCTGCATGACACTTGGTATGAACATCACCTTTGCAGTATGCCATCCACCCACCGGTTATCACATAGGTGTTAGTCCCCTACATACATGTCGCATTGTACATGTTAATACTACACATGTATGTCGCACGCACTCCTGTGATTACTACATTGCAACTGTGGCGTGGATATCCTTCTACATGTCCACACTTGTCTGTACTGGGTGTGTAGCTGGTACATAGGCACCCATTGTACCTCTGAACACTGGACTTATACACACATCCATGGGTACAACACCCCGCTTAAGGTGTACCTTACACATCAGCTACAGCTTTACATAACTCAACATTAAAACGCCATGACGTTTATTGAGCAACGACGGTAAGAGTTCATGGCTGCAGTACAGGCACCATGTCTGTACACATTTGCTGGCTACATACTCAGGGGTGACCTCTGCTGCAAACACAGGGCCCATGTCTGCAAATATGTTAATGGATATACTCTGCATACGTGACATAAGCAATAGCCACTGTGAGCATGATGCTCGTGGATATGTGAACACATGCAACAGTGTGTGGGATGTGCTTGGGGGTTGCATTCCCAGACCGGACACTCGCCATGCTTTGGGAGAAGGTTCCTATGTACATCACGCATGGACAGTCAGTAGCAGTGTTTATGTGATACCTCACTTGGTGGATGGTGGACACATGTACACCAGGGATCACTGCAGTGGCTGTACTGTGCAGAGATGCAGGTTACATATGTCTCTTCTGTTCACAGGACACTACCCTAGAGAGGTGCCACTGGTGTGCACACTGTAGTTGTTATTACACATACACTTTCCAGACTGCATGGTACCCCACTATGAACCTGTGGAGCTATTACATGTCCTTTGTGCATGGTTACTGGAATAGCCCTTCCATTTCAATTAGCTGTCACGCTATTACAATGTCCCATGACTACAGGCCATATGTATCCTGTTATTGTACACTCCAATCATGTTCTTGTTTGTCTGTCACATCTCTTCTGCTATTCTAGTATGGGAGTAATGTTTGCGTCCTTTGCAAATGCACAGAGTGGATTACATTATTTATTTCATCATAACTGTTTATGCATAAATTAATTACATACTACTCACATCACTATACGATACCTTTGGTATGCATCATATGCCTGTTCTCCTGTGTAGCATATCTGACATATCAATCTACTGTACTATACATTACACATATGTTACATGGTATCCCATAATTGAAAACATACTTGCACAGCGGGACCACCTTAGACATGTCATTGACGTTATATGCCCATACATATGCATACTGTTACAGTATATCCACATATACTATCCCCTGCTATGGCACGTACTTGTTGGTCGTATGACATTGCTCTGTTTAAAGCCGTCATGTTGCATCCCTTGTGGTGTCTACGCTGTTTACCTTGTGGCCCACTGCTGGACGCACAACTTCTACAAGCGTTAGTACGATCAGCAAGAAATCACTACATAAATACCATTTCCCATTTTATGCATGGCGGACACTTTTAATTGCTGCAAACCAGGCTATGCATACACTGACATAACTTAATATAGAACATACTATACATACAAGTAGTGTTGTACATACCTTGATATTGTTACGGTATTTCGTCTTTATCTCGCTGTTCTGTATCACTCTTTGAACTTTTCTTCGGTATGAGCATACATTTGCATATCTGGAAAGTCATCCTTATATACGTCGATACCTGCAACATGTGGTTTACTGCCACCAATTGGTGTTCCGGTGTAACTACTTACGTGCACTTCAGCTGTGCAGTTACTCCATTCACCAATTAAAAGGCAACAGTGGGGTATAATTGAATTCTCCACTTGGGCGTTGGCCATTTGCCCTGCCTTTGGGGAGACAGCCTGTATTGTGTTTTGTTGCGTGTAATTACAACTGCTGTGTGTTTTCCCACAATGAAGACTGTTGGACACAATTCAGTAATAGTCTTGTACCAGACATTGTGGCCCCTGACTGGCACACAGCAACCGTTACACTCCACACAGCTGGTGCCACAATGCACGACAGGGACTATTGCCCTACACACCTCACTGGACTGTTCTTCATAGCTATAGGGCACATCATCATGGACATCATTCTCTGAGTCTTTTTTGTGCTCCAGTCCTTTGATGCGAGCTGGGTTGGTCTTGTTCGAGCCACAGCATGCCCCTACAACTGTTGAACACCTTTTATACAGTCGCCAGAGTAGTTGATGATGACAGGGGGGTCCACACAGCCTACATTGTCCTCTCGCTGCCTTTTAGCACCGTTCTCCATTCTGGTATTGACAACATACACATCCACCTGCACATCAACACATATGTCTCAGGATGTTATGCAAAGTGGCTAATGGACGGGACACACAAACTGAGGGTGGCATACCATATCACATACTGCATTCCAGTTACACTTGGCATACCACAGTCCTCAGTCATGGGGCCCACATGTTCGGTATATGCTTCTCTGTGGTACAGGCTACCACTGAGGGGACTTCCCTGCCTAGCCTTACAGACCACTGCATACCAAGTGCCGTTGTTGATCCACCAGCTGATACAGACCCCATCCATATGGGTGTCACTGTGACGGATACCTGATATGAGCATCATGGCCTCAACCTGCATGACACTTGGTATGAACATCACATTTGCAGTACGCCATCCACCCACTGGTTATCACATAGGTGTTAGTCTCCTACATGCATGTTGCATTGTACGTGTTCATACTACACATGTATGTCGCACACACTCCTGTGATTACCACATTGCAGCTGTGGCGTGGATATCCTTCTACGTGTCCCCACTTGTCTGTACTGGGTGTGTAGTTGGTACATATGCACCAATTGTACCTTTGAACACTGGACTTATATCCATGGGTACAACACCCCACTTAGGGTGTACCTTACACAACAGCTACAGCTTTACATAATTCAACATTAAAACGCCATGACATTTATTGAGCTACGACGGTTAAAGTTTGTGGCTGCAGTACAGGCACCACGTCTGTACACATTTGCGGGCTACATACTCAGGGGTGACCTCTGCTGCAAACACAGGGCCCATGTCTGCAAATATGTTAATGGATATACTCCGCATACGTGACATAAACAATAGCCACTGTGAGCATGATGCTCTTGGATATGTGCACACATGCGACAGTGTGTGGGATGTGCTTGGAGGTTGCATTCCCAGACCGGACACTCACCATGCTTTGGGACAAGGTTCCTATGTACATCACGCATGGACAGTCAGTAGCAGTGTTCATGTGATACCTCACTTGGTGGATGG
Source organism: Protopterus annectens (assembly GCF_019279795.1). NCBI lineage: Eukaryota > Metazoa > Chordata > Ceratodontiformes > Protopteridae > Protopterus > Protopterus annectens. Next base: position 876,374,147 of record NC_056725.1, read on the forward strand.
TGGACACATGTACGCCAGGGATCACTGCAGTGGCTGTACTGTGCAGAGATGCAGGTTACACATGTCTCTTCTGTTCACAGGACACTACCCTAGAGAGGTGCCACTGGTGTGCACACTGTAGTTGTTATTACACATACACTTTCCAGACTGCATGGTACCCCACTATGAACCTGTGGAGCTATTACATGTCCTTTGTGCATGGTTACTGGAATAGCCCTTCCATTTAGATTAGCTGTCATGCTATTACAATGTCCCATGACTACAGGCCATATGTATCCTGTTATTGTACACTCCAATCATGTTCTTGTTTGTCTGTCACATCTCTTCTGCTATTCTAGTATGGGAGTAATGTTTGTGTCCTTTGCAAATGCACAGAGTGGATTACATTATTTATTTCATCATAACTGTTTATGCATAAATTAATTACATACTACTCACATCACTATACGATACCTTTGGTATGCATCATATGCCTGTTCTCCTGTGTAGCATATCTGACATATCAATCTACTGTACTATACATTACACATATGTTACATGGTATCCCATAATTGAAAACATACTTGCACAGCGGGACCACCTTAGACATGTCATTGACGTTATATGCCCATACATATGCGTACTGTTACAGTATATCCACATATACTATCCCCTGTTATGGCACGTACTTGTTGGTCATATGACATTGCTCTGTTTAAAGCCGTCATGTTGCATCCCTTGTGGTGTCTACGCTGTTTACCTTGTGGCCCACTGCTGGACGCACAACTTCTACAAGCGTTAGTACGATCAGCAAGACATCACTACATAAATACCATTTCCCATTTTATGCATGGCAGACACTTTTAATTACTGCAAACCAGGGTATGCATACACTGACATAACTTAATATAGAACATACTATACATACAGGTAGTGTTATACATACCTTGATATTGTTACGGTATTTCGTCTTTATCTCGCTGTTCTGTATCACTCTTTGAACTTTTCTTCGGTATGAGCATACATTTGCATATCTGGAAAGTCATCCTTATATACGTCGATACCTGCAACATGTGGTTTACTGCCGCCAATTGGTGTTCCGGTGTAACTAATTACGTGCACTTCAGCTGTGCAGTTACTCCATTCACCAATTAAAAGGCAACAGTGGGGTATAATTGAATTCTCCACTTGGGCGTTGGCCATTTGCCCTGCCTTTGGGGAGACAGCCTGTATTGTGTTTTGTTGCGTGTAATTACAACTGCTGTGTGTAGATCCAAGTGTATTTCAGAGTCATGTCCCCCGTGGATTGTTTGTGACAGCTTGAGTATGTGGTTCTACCTGTGACTGTACCTGTCATCCCACCCGACTGATAACAGACTATTGCAAACACCTGTAACATCGCCGTTTGTTCCGTTATACGACGGATACAATTTACGTAAACCTTTAAATGTGTCTCTCACAAGGTATGTTAACGGTTCAGCTGATGTAATTGACTAACTGGATGTTTGTGCTGTAAATACGGTCTGTACTGCTATTGTTTCCAGTGTGGGGGATGTAGGCAGGTGTACTTAGCATATACAGTTTTGTGGGGCTTGCATTTCTACGTAGTCCATATATATGTGTGGGCCCCTTCCCTAATTACAGTGCTATCACTTACTAGACTTCTGTTCTTGAGATTGCTTTTGGGCCATTGTTTATTGGTTTCTATATGGTATGCAGGTGAGATGGTACTTCCATACCTCCAGATGTCTGTGATAATGTGCAGGGGATATTTCCTAAATGACGGCTATCCGTTGGCAATGTGTCCCAGATGTTGTAGCCAGTCATTGCAGTGGTGTTGGTGTCAGACCCTCTGTGGTATTGCTTGCCACCTTTTCATATGGCCAAAGTTAGACACTTGCGGGTCAAACATTGGTGTTTACAGGCTGGCATATAGCCACAGTCAGGATACAGGATAGCACATACTTTTATCCTCATTACATACCAGTTGTTTTTGGACCTTGCGTACTTATCAGTTTGCATGTAACATTTCCGTTTCTTACATACAGGTATGGTATTTCCGCAGCTATTGCATAATATATGGGACATGCTAATGTCCTAAACTCTCAGACAGTTGCCGCTTTGTAATGTTTCATGTCGGGACACACATGCCCAGGAGGGCTGTCCCTCCCAATGTGGGACAGATGTTTACCGCATGCCCTCACGGCTAGCTATACCCACACCTACCATTATCATCTGCCTCCAAGTTGCCACCTACAGACTGCGATCTGGACACACATTATAGTCACATGAAACACATGGCACTCAGCACACATATGCACAGGCTGCATCATTCACAACCGCAGTTGTACATGATACCCTCGTGGACGCACAGCCAGCAGCCCGGTGACTACATCATCATACTATTGTCATATGGCTTGCAGTTCTGCTGTTCCAGTACTGTGTTCTTTCTGTCTTTCAGCCTCCTAGTTCGCGTCGTCAATTATTAATGACCGCGTCCACATAGTTAGCAGTATCCCTGTTATTTATTAAGTACCTCAAAGGGGTTTTGAATATGGATTGACCTATCTATATATTGGCGAGATGTCAGTGACTCCTTATATATTGACATATATCACACTATAGCCCTTTCTATCTTAACATTATGTAATGTGTGGAGTAATAATATATATATATATATATATATATATATATATATATATGTGTGTGTATATATACACACATATATCTCAGACAGGAGTGGTGACAGGCATGCTACACCTTTCATTGTGTGTTTGTCAGTGTATACTGTGTTTCCTGAACTCCCCACGTTTGTGTTTGTGCCTGTCACATTACACCTACCATAGGTTAAGATTGCCTCCATCCCACTTTGCGAGGGACAGTCCCTCTTTGTGCAGATGTGTCCTGCAACATATTTATGAACATAGCAAATGTCCTGCGGCTGTGGGACAAGCATAGTCCCTATAGTTTATGTAATAGTTGCCTAAAACACTTATTCTGTATCTGACCCACCTACATGTTACAAGACGGAACCGCGTGCCTCGCGACCATTACTAGAATAAGCTTTTTATTAATAGAAAACACTGATGTTCTGGTTTTTGTATTGGCCAGGTGTATGTGCCGGCCTGCAGACATCTGGCGTATGTCCCACATTGGTCATTTGCAATGTAAGCGGCCCTGCTGTCGCGTGCATCTTGGCTAGCAATAGTGTTGGGTGATTGCATACATGATTGCCTGTTCCACTCCTGGCAGTGGTCATTTTACCCTTCAGGGCAGGCTATTGTTCGCAAGGGTGACTAATGCTGGTTTCACCTGTTCTGTTACATCATTGACCATGATCCTGCGCGGTGGTGGTGAAGAAAGCAGCCCTGTTTGGCATATCCGTATAGTGGAAGTATTTAAACATTGCTTACCAGCTGTGGGCAGCGCTTATTCCATTCGCGTGTACTACCGTGTTGCATCCGGAATGCGTACCCCTGCCATCGGGATGCGTTACATCTCTTGTGGGGCGTGGGACCGGAACATACGACAGTCACTGCATGTACCACTTGGACATCTGGGGTTGTACATATTATGTCATTTTGTATGTAGAGTACACTACAGCAGTTACTCCACACTACACTCACATGCTGGATAACTCTGTTGGTTACAAATTGATGGAGTCCAGTTAATGGGTATGGCCATGTGATGGTTACTGGCTGTACTCGGCATTCAGGTATGTATATCTGGAGATTAGCTACACGCTAATGATGCTACACCTTCATCACGACCATGGATGCAGCATGCTGGGGTGATGAATGCGCCGCAATCATGGGTACATCCCCTGTCTTGACACAACATCCTTGATTACATTTTGTCAGGCCCCTCAGTAATGCGGTAAGGGGAATCTGTTAGCACGAGTCTGTGTAGGACGGTGCTTACACACATGTGCTCCAGCAATTGCCTCTGCTCAATAGCGACCAGTTGCTTCCCTTGATGTTGTGGCGGCCAGGGAGTCACTGTTTGCCCGTTTGGTGTTTTGCCAGCACGACAATCGGGCGTGTACCGATAATGCCTAAGAACTTATACACAGCACCGACGGATGCTGATAGAGCATCTACTGTTCAGGTGTTGACATTTCCGTGTTCAATGAAGCATTTAGTGTACAATGTTTGAGGGGCTGCCTGTATGTAGGATTCCACAGTGGGCCACCTATACATCACAATTTACAGGTGAAATTAGATGTTAGGTGTGCCATCGACACTGTGTGTGCAAGTGGAGAGTGTCAGTCCATAGGAGCCCTACACTGTCAAAGGTATGTGCTATATGTTCCTCTTTGCCAAGGTGTAGGCATATTGAATGCCTCCGTCTACCCTACTGGGGCTGAAAGCACCCAGTGTGTCCATGGTCTGGATCCCTCTGTACCTGTGATGGCCTTGAAAAGCAGTGCGGTGGGCTGTGGGGCCCTCCCCATTTTGACCCTGCTGCAGCTGTTTCCGCAGGATCATATTATGTGGCATGGCACATACTATGAAGATGTGGGCACACATGCCTGGAAGTACTGCAAGGCTCCACCAGATGTATCCAAGCACGGATCTGTGATTTCAGCATCGAACGCACACTCTATGATGATTCTGGTTTTGTGCATGGCCTCATTATGGTGTTCTTGCATTGGTGTCAATGTTCATTTCTGATAGGTTATCATCCATGGCTCAGTGCATAGCCAGCATCCCTACAGGTGACAGCAATGGGATGTCACATCTAACAAATACCTGATACAGCTGTGAGGCATGCCAGATATGGGGAATTAGTGGTAGCTTCAGGGCTGCCAGCACATCCATGATAATGCCTGGGCATTGCACATGACCTGGCAGTTGATGGAGTGGAATCCCTTGTAGTTTATGGCATACCATACTCACCGGGTGGTGACTTGATTTGGCAATAATGGTGCGGTCTATCTCACCCAGTACCTCGAGTAGTTTGCCCAAGCGATTGGAAATGATGCACATTGCTGTGCTCCTCCTGAGTTCAGAGGAAGTATATATGCTCGGTAACGTGGTAACATAATGGTATCCAGGAGATTTGCGTAGTATCCTGGATGCCGATGTCTGTGAATCCCATTGTATCTCCAGTTGGCCTTTGAAAGGTACCTGTGGCTAGTATTCACAAGCTTACATGCCATTGCCCACTGGGATGGGTTCCCCTCTGTTGTTTCTGGTTCTCAGGTGTGGCTGGCACAGCTCTACTATTTGCTGTAAGATGTCCCTGTCCACCCTGTAATGCTCTACTATCTCCAGATCATGTAGCCCCTGGTAGGTTACCCTTGGTCTGAATACTCTTCTCCTCCTCCGAGGCCTACGGTGGTTGTCAGCATCATCCTCAAAAGCACCACCGGTCTGTAACACATGCTGATGAATCACAGCTATGTGGCTCCCAACATGTACATTTTAAAAAGTTCCTGTCTGTTTACACCTATGGTGCTTTCATGTTTTGGAATACACAGGTGTGTGTTGGAGTTCTTCGCGCTTTATACTGTTTTGCTGTGAGACTGATGATGTCATGGGGTGTGTATGTATGATGCATTGGCTACAGGGTATTTTCTGTGTTTTATTAACGGAACCACTATTATTGTTGCCTTTGGTGTTGCATTACATTTGGTTGCGTGAATTACTATCCTGCCCTTCCATTTGTTGTGCACGATACACCTACCATTTGCTGGCATTCATCCAGCAGCCTGCTTTCAGTTGTACTTTCCTCGGCCTGGCTTATCTTGCATATGTGTTCTGTGCCAGTCTACCCCGTT